>NC_059326.1:43053750-43361875 GCF_018350155.1 Leopardus geoffroyi
TAATGCTACTATAAACACTAGGGTGCATGTATCTCTTTGAATTAGTATTTTTGTATACTTTGGGTAAATATGTAGTAGTAGAATTGCTGGATCATAGGTTAGTTATATTTTTAACTTTTTGCGGAATCTCAAAATCTTTGGAATACTGTTTTCCAGAGTGGCTGCACCCGTTTGCATTCCCACCAACAGTGCAAGAGGGTTCCCCTTTCCCCACATCCTTGCCAATACCTGTTGTTTCTTGTGTTGTTAATTTTAGCCATTCTAAAAGGTGTGAGATCATGTCTCACTGAAGTTTTATTTGTATTTCCCTGATGACGAGTGATGTTGAGCTACTTTTCATGTGTCTGTTGTCCATCTGTATGTCTTCTTTGGAAAAATGTCTATTCATGTTTCTGCCTATTTTTTAAACGAATTATTCATTTTTTGGGTGTTGAGTTTTACAGGTTCTTTATAGATTTTGGATACTAAACCTTTATCAGGTATTTCATTTGCAAATGTCTTCTCCCATTTCATAGGTTGCCTTTTAGTTTTGTTCATTGTTTCCTTCACTGTGCAGAAGGTTTTTATTTTGATGAGGTCCCAATAATTTATTTTTTCTTTTGTTTCTCTTGCGTCAGGAGACGTATCTAGAAAGAAGTTGCTATGCCAATGTCAAACAGGTTACTGCCTGTGTTCCTCAAGATTTTGTTTCACATTTGGTTCTGTAATCCCTTTTGAACTTACTTTTGTGTATGGTGTAAGAAAGTGATCTTGTTTCATTCTTTTGCATGTTGCTGTCCAGTTTTCCCAACACCATTTATTGAAGAGTATCTTTTTCCCATTGGATATTCTTCCCTGCTTTGTCTAAAATTAATTCATCATATAATTGTGGGTTTACTTCTGGATTTGCTATTCTGTTCCACTGATCTATGCATCAATTTTACACCACTACTATATTGTTTTGATTACTATAGCTTTGTAATACAACTTGAGGTCTGGAATTGTGATGCCACCAGATTTTCTTTCTTTCTTTCTTTTTTACAAACTGATTTGGCTATTTGGGGTCTTTTGTGGTTCTGTGCAAATTTTAGCATTGTTAGTTCTGTTCTGTGAAAAATGCTGGTGGTATTTTGATAGGGATTACATGAAATGTGTACATTGTTTTGAGTAGTACAGACATTTTAACAATATTTTTTCTTCCAATCCATGAGCATCGAATGTCTTTCCATTTTTTTGTGTGTCATCTTCAATTTCTTTCATCAGTTTTTTATAGTTTTCAGAGTATAGGCCTTAGGTTTGTCTTTAAATATCTTATTGTTCTGGTGTGACTGTAAATGAGATTGACTTCTTAATTTCTCTTTCTTCTGTTACATTATTGGTGTGTTGAAATGTCACATATTTCTGTATGTTAATTTTTTATCCTGTGACTTTACTGAATTTGTGTATCAGTTCTAGCAGTTTTTTTGGTGGAGTCTTTCAGGTTTTCTATATATAGTATCATGTCATCTCCAAATAGTGAAAGTTTGACTTCTTCCTTGACATTTGGATGCTTTTTATTTATTTGTGTCATCTGATTGCTGTGGCTAGAACCTCCAGTACTATGTTCAATAACAGTGGTGATAGTGGACATCCCTGTCTTGTTCCTGACTGTAGAGGAAAAGCTCTCAGTTTTTCCCAATTAAGGATGATATTAGCTGTGGGTTTTTCACATACAGCCCTTATTATGTTGAAGTATGTTCCTTCTAAACCTATTTTGTTGAGGGTATTTATCAAGAATGGATGTTGTACTTTGTCAAATGTTTTTTTCTTGCATCTATTGAAATGATCATATGGTTTTTATCATTTCTTTAATTAATGTAGTGTATAACGTTGATTGACTTGCCAATATTGAACCACACTTGTAACCCAGGAATAAATCCCACTTGACCATAATGAATTATTTTTTTAATGTATTGTTGGATTAACTTTGCTAGTATTAATTGTGAATTTTTGCATCTGTGTTAATCAGAGGTGAACAAGTAGTTTTCATTTTTAGTGTTGTCTTTATCTGCTTTTGATATCAGGGTAATGCAGGCATCACAGAATGAATTTGAGAGTTTTTCTTCATTTTGTAATTTTTGAAATAGTTTGAGAAGAACAGGTATTGACTCTTCTTTAAATGTTTGGTAGAACTCACCTGCGAAGCCATCTGGCCCTGGACTTTTGTTTGTTGGGAGCTTTTTGATTACCAATTCAATTTTTTTGCTTGTTATCAGTCTGTTCAAGTTTTCTATTTCTTCTTGTTTCAGTTTTGGTAGTTTACATGTTTCTAGGAATATATCCATTTCGTCTAGGTTGTCCAATTTGTTTGCATATACTTTTTCATATTCTCTTATAATTGTTTTTATTTCTGTGGTCTTGGCTATTATTTCTCCTCTCCCATTTGTGATTATATTTGCTTGGATCTTTTTCTTTTCGATAAATCTAGTTAAAAGTTCATTGATTTTATTTTATTTCCAAAGAACCAGCTCTTGGTTAATTGATTTTTTTTAATTTTTATTGTTATTTTTATTTATTTATTTTTTGTTTCTATGTCATTTCTACTCTAATCTTTATTATTTCCTTCCTTCTTCTGGCTCTGTTTGTTTTTCTTTTTCTAGCTCGTTTTTGGTGTAAGGCCAGGTTGTTTATTTGAGACTTTTCTTGCTTCTTGAAGAGAGGCCTGTATTGCTATATTCCTTCCCTCTTAGGACTGCTTTTGTTACATCCCAAAATGTTTGAACAATCATTTTTTCATTTTAATATGTGTCCATGTTTTTTAAAATTTTTCTTTGATTTTTTAGTTGACACATTTGGTGTTTAGTACCATGCTGTTAAACTTCCATGTATTTGTGGACTTTCCAAATCTTTTCTTGATGTTGACTTCTAGTTTCATAGCATTGTGGTCAGTAAAGGTGCATGGTATGAATTCAATCTTTTTGTATTTGTTTATGCCTCATTTGTGACGTAATTTGTGATATATTCTGTGTTGTAGACTCTGGGTCTGGAGCTCTTTCTTGTCCAGCAAGAGAGTGGGATGCAGGATTAAAATTTGAGAGAAGCTAATGTCCAGGAGGAGACAAGAGCCCTGAGTAAGGGTCCTTACTCCGTGTTTATCAGGATTAGAAGGCTTAGAAGCTGATGGGTGTGCACAAAGAGACAATGAAACTATGAACATTAATTCATGGTAGTGGGGAAAAGGGGGGTTTGGAGATACGCGGTGTTAGGGGTTTGGGTCAATACAAAACAAAATTCTGGTGCTAGGTATAAGGTTGTTTATAGCAAACATGAGGCACCACCTCTGTTTACCTGAACTGGTCTAGGGGATACGAAAGACAGAGCATGCTACCTTATGGTCAACAAGGCACCTTTCTTCTGCTAATTAGCTCTGTTCTGGGCAACCTCATGCTGCTGCAGTCTAAAGTCCTGTTTTCCTGTTGACTTATTTTGGTCTTTCCTTTCTGTGAAAGCAGCTTTCTGCTATTGTACTAAGTTGGGGGGTATTTCCGCCCTGAATACCTAATCTTGTTTATCTCATCTTGGATGTTTTCATCCTGAGATTCCCTATTCCTGCTCCTGAAAGTAATGGCCTTATGAAGAAGAGGTCAGGTAGTGCCCAGGGCCTGGTGCTTCAGTGAGTGGCCCCAGTGTGTGCTGCTTGCACTCTGCTATTATATTTTGGCTGTTCTATCCTTCAGGCCATTCTTCTGGCTCTCTTTGCCCACTGTGAGCAGTATTTGGTCCCTGGCATGATTGTGTGGTGAATTTCAACTAGATGTGCTCTGGTCTACTTATGAAAGAAAATCTGACACCACTTCCATCAGAACTGAATCCCTGCAGAACTCTCTGGTTGGAAGATGTGGTGTGGGCAGGGGTTTATGCTGATCTTCTGGAGGAGGGCCCTCTACTCTGGGAATGAGGTAAGCTTGACTGAGAAGGGAAGTCCTACCAGAGCACAGGGGTGTGGGGCTTGGTGTAAGCAAGTTAGGCAGCCATTCTGCATTGTGCTCCTCCTGCAGGTGGCTCTGTTGCTGAGGGACAGGGGATGAAAATAGCACTGGTCAGCAACTTTGTTCCTGGAGAGGTATCTCAATGAACACTCCCTCTCAAGGATATTCTCTAAGAAGAGTGAATAATCTCCTCTACTTTGTGCCCAAGGTATTCTTCAGATCACAGTTTCCATGGTGTCTGCCCCTGGGTTATTTGCCTGCCTTTTCTCCAGGATCAGTGCAGTGTCTCCTGGGCTGTAGTCAAGCCAAGTCTTTAAAACTCAAGGCTTTAAGCCCCACTGGTGGTAAGAACTCATGAAATCCAGCCCCTCTCATTTTCCAAGTCAATGGCTTTGGGGAAACATTCTCCTTGTGCATTTCCCTGTGTGCTCCTCTCTCTCTTGCCTTTCTTCACAACCACCGCTCCCTCCCCTCCACAGCATCTGCAATCCATTTCTCCCCTACACTACATTTCTACACTTCCTACCTTCTTTGATGTGGTCTCTCTCCTTTTAGTTGTGGAGTTTTTCCTATCAGTCTTCAGGTCAATTTGGGGGGTATTTAGGATGATTTGATAGTTATATAATTGTGTTCATGGGGGGAGACCAGCTTAGAGTCTTCCTACGCTACCTCCGTCTTCCTCTTTTTTCAGGAAGTTGCAGAACTTGGCCCTTATGAGTGTCCAGGCCACCTTCAGGAGCTGTATCACAGATTGCCAACTCTTCCAACCCCCCTGAAGTTAGGCACCCCATTTAATTATTTTTCTTGGATTTAGAAAAACCAATTGGATTGTGGCAGATGATGATGAACTACCACAAAATTTACCAAATGGCAGTCTCAATCACAGTTGCTATATTAGAAGTAGTATGTTTTCTGGAGCCGAACGACATAGCCTTAACAGTTGCTACATAACTACTTACCTGGAGAATTCATTCATCTCAAGCTTCAACAGTAATGAGAATCAAAAGAATAGATATATTGCTGCCACAATAAAATCTCACTCAGGAGTGTCTCTAAAGGACTGTAGAGGAAGAATATCCTCCTAGATGGGATGGTTGAAACATACCCTTACTTGTTCTCTTTGTATGGAGAAAGATGTAGAGAAGCTTGAGGTTTTGATATACATGACTCCTGCATAGTGACAATTGGCTTGGTACATTTTCAGTGACAGAAGGAAGAAAATTAGAAAACGGAATGAGAGGAAGTCTGAGGAAGAGACATCTGGATGGTAAAAGACAGAAGACAAAGTGGGCTTATTTTTTTTTTCTTTTTCTCTACAAGTTAATGACCTCTAGAAGAGGATCTCTGAATCTAAGGGGCCAGCATTACTCATTCTTTAGAAGTCAGCCAGCTTCATTTTCAGCCACCTCAGTGCTGGCACAATAGGCATATAAATGGGTTGGCTATGGTGGCAGAAGTTATGGCCAGGTATGGCCTTAATAACATGGATTCCCTCTTATCAAGGCTATTCTAAATACTGATACCACAGAATTTATTGCACATTGCCAGTAACTGAGACTGATGCCATGTACTTAGTAGGTACTATCTTTTGATGACTTAAGTCTGTCACTTAGTGGTAGATTACCTTGGAGACATATTTTTCACCCTCAAGTGTTAGTGATTTGTCCTTAATATAGAACTGGTTTTATCTCCAGATGTAAGTTTACCTTTCCTGACCCTTATGTGTCTCCCAACCAAACACTTACAAATGTCTAATTAATTGGCATGGTCATTCATATAACATTGACTCAGACAAGAGATTTATTTTACAAGGGCTATGTGACTATGAGTATATGATCATGATTTCCACTGGTTTTACAATGGATCCCATATATCTGAAGGGATTGGCCTAATAGAAGAGTGAAATAACTGTTAAAGACTCAGCTGAGATACTAGCTTGGATTATCAATCTATGGATATATGGTGTGTTGCCAATTCCTGTAAATAGTGACATTTAACATTTTAACAGCTACAATACAAGAATCTGGGAACTGGGATATGAACATCACATTGGTTCCTCTTAACAATAACTTAAAAAAATTAACTTGGAGAATTTGTGCTTTCTGCACCCCCTCCCCCTGCCCTGCCATTATTTTACAATCTATTGGATTAGAGGTCCTTGTTCCTACTGGCAAAATACTTCCTCAACAGAACATGGTAAGGGGTCCATAGAAATTGAAATTATGACTACTACTCAGCCACATGGGACTCCTCCTTCCAGTCAACCATTAGACAAACAAATAAACAAACAAAAAGAGTTACTATATTGAGGTGGATAATGGCCAATTACCATAAGAAGCCATAAGCTACATGGTGGAGGAAGATAAGAATACATCTGAAACTGGGGAATTTACTGGGATTTCTTTTGGTTCTTTCCTACCATGTAATAATTGCAAATGAGCAATTGAAACAGTCACAGGACAATGGTAAAGCAAATATAGGCTAATAACTTTTGGGAAAAAAGATCTGGGTCTATCCACACTGGTAAATAATCTTGACCAACCCAAATAAAGCCCAAAAGTGAGGGGAATTCAGTATGGGTGGTGGGAAAAAAAAGATGACAAATATTAATCATTACCTGGGGGACATCTGCTGTTGTTGAAGAAGACACTATTTGGTTTCTTTTTCTATTAATTGACTTGTATTATTTCTTTTAAGGGATTGGGTTACCACCTTGAATAGGCTTTGTGGCTGATTGGCCTTAATAGAGTTGAGTGGTATGAATAATTAACTTCATCAGTCACCTTTTGGCACAATGTAAACCTAAGGGCTTTTTCTGGCTCCTAGCACTGCTGAAGCAACTATTTTGAAGTAGCCTTCTGGGAAGCTTCACAGATAAAATGCACAGTGTCTCAGCCTGAGCTTTTTCCTGCCTATTACTTCCATCCCCTGAAATTCTCACCTCTTTTATCTATCTATGTGGAATGCCTGTGGGAATCCACTAAACACCAACACATATAGAGTCTTGAATATTAGGGGCTTCAATGTGTAATACTGTCCTTAACCACTAGGGAATAAAGGTAAAAGATAAATATTTCCCCCTATGTCCTTAAGTGGGATTATTCTAAAATGCATTTTAAAGATCTCAGGTAGATCAAGCCCCAATCATCCTTAGGAGGGGTCAGTCATAAGATATTTTTTTATTTTAGTTGTCTGTCTGTCCCTCTTCCAGTCTCCCAAATGTTTATTGAAGCCAAATTAATTACTAAAATGCTATGCTCCTATACTTCAGTTTTCTTCTATCTTGCATACAAAAGAAATTTCACATATTGCCTGCCTTCTAAGTGTCTGTGACTTATACTTTGAGCTACTGTACAAATTTTTATATCATTTATATAGCCTGTAAGAATCATACATAAGGGAATAATTGTTAACTGTCAGATCACAGTGTATTTCTAATCATATTCCATCAGTAACACATGTTTTACATTGTTAAGACATCCTGTCTGAAAAAAAAACTCTGGAATGGAATGTAAAAAGCCCATTCTTTTAGATGGTTTGAATTATTCATGAACACAGCACCTTGTCAGCACTTAGAATGTAATCAAAATATAAATGATGCATGTGCATGTCGTGTCCAAATTCCATACTGGATATTCTAAGTTATACACAAGTATCACTATCTTTTAAACAGCAAAGCAAACTTTCAACTATGTAATATAGTTTTGTTAAACCTAATTAATTAAAATGTTTTTATGTTTAAATTTACCTATCACAGTCTTAAATATAAACTATTAACAATGACTCCATTAAAAACTCAAGTATGCTATCTAGTAGGACATAATGAACTACTTTAAACCCTTTCAGAAAAAATTTGACATACTATTTCTGTATTTTTCTGATAGGCTCTCATGAGGTTTCTTGAAATTTCACTTTATATTAATAGATCACCCTAAATAATATGTTATTAATTTTATTATGTCTAGGAAATTTAAACAGAAAAATTCACTACTTGGGTGTGATGCATGAGGACATAATTTAACATTAATTTATTCTGTAACTAGTAAGTAGTGTATATTATAAAAGTATACTATGTTGTGCAACTAGTAAGTAGATTTTATGAATATATGAACCTAAACTCCACTACCTGAATCTGATATTAATTTTGGAACTAGATAGGGATATAAAATAGGAAATGAGATGTGTACATATTCCAGTATATGTATACACACATATATACATACACATATGAATGTATCTGTGTATAGACAGATAGTTAATGAGTTCAATATTATATGGGGTAGAGAATTATTTGACAAAATACTTGCCTTTAAGCAGCATAGGGACAAATAAGGAGAACTGATTATCATCTGGAAAAAAAAAGAAAAAAACAGTGATAAAGGAAGTGATAATTGGTGCTAACTGGAATGGAAATTCATGATTTATGTATTTAGATATTAATTCAATTACATTTATTAGCATTTCTTATATGTAAGGTATATTGCGTGCACAGAGTATATGATGAATGATGAAGACAGATAATACTTCTGACCTTATAAAGAAGCTTCAAGAATAAGATTGTTGGGATGGATCAGATTATAAAAAATTTACTCATAAGAGACACACCTTAAATGTAAATATCCAGAAATATCAAAATTGAAAAGATGGAAAAAGATATTCTCTGCAAACAGTAACCAAAAGAAATCTGAGAGACCTATATTAATTATAGTAAAAGTAGACTCCACAGAAGCATTATTAGAATGCTTCATAATGATAAAAAGGTATATCTCCAGGAAAATAAATAAATCAAATTTGCATGCAGTTAAATTCACGCTTTTAAAATATATCAGGCAAAAATTGCCATTTCTAAAAGTATGAATAGATAATTCCACAACCATTGTGAGTTATTTTCAGTACTTCTCTGAGAACTTGACAGAGTAAGTAGACCTAAAATTATTATAGACAGAAGATTTGACCAACATGATTTAAAAACTTAACCCTAATTAACACATATAGAATAATGTATCCAACAGCTGGAGAACACATTATTTTCAAGTGCACCTAAAAGTTACCAAAATTGGTCACATAATAAGTCACAGAATAACATTTCAACAAAGTACTAAGGACTTAAATTATATACAGTAATACCAGTGAAACTAAAAAAATAATTTCAAAATATACCTAGAAATATTTGAAAATTAGGCAATGTGTTTCCAATCTACCCATGTTATGATAGTTAATTTCATGTATCAACTTGACTGGATCATGAGACGTCAAGATATTTGATCTAACATTATTTCTGGGTGTGTTTGTATGGATGTTTCTGGATGAGATTAGAATCTTAATTGGCATATTGAGTACAATAGATTGTTCTCTTCAATGTGGGTAGGTATCATCTCATGGAGGGCCTGCAGAGTTAAAATGTGGAGAAAGAGTAAATTTGCTCTCACTCTGATTATGTGAGCTGAGCCATTTATCTTCTCCTGCCTTTGGACACTGGGACTTATACGATTGGCACTGCAGTTCTCAGAACTATACCATAAGCTTTCCTGTGTCTCCAGCCTGCCTGCAGACAGCATTTTATATACATAATCTAAAGATACATTATATTATTTTGTTAATATATTAGATATTATCATCATGTATATATAATATTACATATTATATTATATATGTAAATATATTATTGGTTCTCTTTTCCAGATAACTCTAATACACAGGGAACAGATGCCATTGGAAATTATTTTAAGTTTGGCGATAATAAAAATACAACCTAGAGGGGAGCCTGGGTGGCTTAGTGCATTGAGCACCCCACTTTGTCTCAGTGAAGTCACGATCTCCGGGTTGGTGAGTTTGAGCCCCGCATCCGGCTTGCTTCTGTCAGTGCAGAGCCCACTTTGGATCCACTGTCCCCCTCTTTTTCTGCCCCTCTTCTTCTCTCTCTCTCTCTCTCAAAAATAAACATTTATAAAAAAATAGTCATTTGTTTTGGGATTAACCACTTTTATTCTTTTTTCTCTCATTCCACAACTAATTGTCCAGTTATGCACAGCTTGCCTCCATGAAGTCTCATCTGCTCCATTATTTCTAAGGCCACTACCAACAAATCATCTCAGGTCCTAATTTTCTCCAGCTTACTGAAAACTACTGAAACGTAATTCCTGTTATGTTCATTCATCCTAGACATAGTTGCCAATATAATCTTTCTGATGTAGTATTTAGCTTCCTTATTTGCATATATAAGCAAACTTAAATTCGTCTTTAAGGATATACAATAAATGTCTCAAATCTGTATTGTGCAAGTGTCATGTGATATTTCCTTTATATAACTGGACTCATCCAACACCCACTGTCACCATGCTTTCCTTTCTGACATCCCTTCTGGATTAATGCCTCCTTTTCTGTCTGTTAACATCTTATCTGTACTTCCAGTTTTATTTCACTTGTTACCTTCTCAAGAAACCCTGATGAGTTATTTCCAAACATCTCTGATCTTCCAATTCTTTGATTCCTTGAAGAAGTAAGTTCATTTTAAACTTCTCTGACAGTGCTTGTATGCTACCACAAAATGATTTGGTTAGTGCTCTCATAACCTACTTTACTGTGACTTTAAATTGATTAAATTATGTTTTACTTTTCTTTGTATCATCAGTAGGGTATAATACATGAAGAAGTAGATGGAAACATCTAAAGATAAAACAACATGTTGAGATTTATTTTGTCTTGTTTTGACATATTGAAGGCCATTTAAATTTTTTTATTGAAGGTAAGCTTCAATTCAAGCTGAATTGAATCCTTATGAACACATATATAAAGAAGAAAATATTTGGAATGAATACATTTGTATCACTTGGAAATACTTTGAATTAAGTTTTAATTTTGACTCATTGCACATAAAACAGTTACATTATTTTATATAAACATTTATTTCTTTTTACCATATCATGGTTTTGGAATTAATTTTCTCAGGGCAAACCAAATCAAACCAGAAAATTCCTTGCATAATGTATAAATTAGTACAAGCTTCTATAGGAAAATTCTAAATATATTTTAGGATACTGGGAGCTTCCCTTCTCCCTAGCCTCTAGTAATTCAGTGCATTTGATAAAATGCCCCATATAATATCTCTAGTGTCTTGCTTTACTTTCCTGAGAACTTATATAGTGTAGGTGAATATGAGAAGTTTGAAATAGGTTAGAAATTGTATAGTTCAATGATTCCAAATCCACCTAAATGCCGTACATGAATTATAATTTCATTATAGAGCAATAAATTTCAAGTATTGAACACTTCTCCAGTTTATACTTAACGAAGTGGCTATAAATTTTAGTCTTTAATTCTAAGGCTCTCCAAATGTCTTTTATGTGGAATATATTTACAAGAAAAATACTATTTAATTCTAATAAAGCATTTACACATATTCATTAGCTACTACAAAAAAAAAACTATTAGGAATATTTTCCTATTAACTTTTGAAATATCAATCTGGAACTATTATTTTAAAAAACCTGAGGGGTGCCTGGGTGGCGCAGTCGGTTAAGCGTCCGACTTCAGCCAGGTCACGATCTCGCGGTCCGTGGTACGAGCCCCACATCGGGCTCTGGGCTGGTGGCTCAGAGCCTGGAGCCTGTTTCCGATTCTGTGTCTCCCTCTCTCTCTGCCCCTCCCCCGTTCATGCTCTGTCTCTCTCTGTCCCAAAAATAAATAAAAACGTTGAGAAAAAAAAATTTTTTTTAAAAACCTGAACCATAGATATATAAAATACATGCTTTCTAATGATTAAAATTATAGAATAATATTGTGATGGAATTAAAGGGGATCAGTCAAAAGGATCTAAATTAACTTGTTTAACCTTTGTGTTTAAGAAACTAAAAATAATTCTTACTATCATTCTAAAAATACTCAAAATATATTATTTTTTAAGTTTATTTATTTTGAGAAAGACAGAGATAGCACTAGTGGGGGAGGGACAGATAAAGGGAGAGAGAGAGAATTCCAAGCAGGCTTCACACTGTTAGTGCAGAACCCAATGTGGGGTGTGAAACCATGAAACCGCGAGATCATGACCTGGGCCCACACCTAGAGTTGGATGCCTGTCTGTCTGGCTGAGCCACCAAGACACCCCTCAAAATACATTCTTAAGTAAAATTTTGTCAACCAGGTGTTATTTGTAAGTGAAGAATCACTAAATACTACTCCTGAAACCAATATTACATTATATGTTTGCTAACTAGAATTTAAATAAAAACTTGAAACAACGAAAATAATGTCATAAAAATTTTTTGATAGAGTGACTGCTTTGTTTTACTCTGAATAATTTATTTTCAATTAATTGTATTTATTCCATTTTGAGGAACAGGAATTCTCCATGGAAAAATCAAATTTTATTTATAAAGCAAAATGATCAATATTGATGTGGGAAACAAAGGCAGAAGGAAATGTAGATAAAATTAAGTTTTCTTACAACTTGCAGTCCATTGACAAATACTTGAGGCAGGCAGAGTACAACATTCCTCCAGGAACCCCCACTGTCTTAATGTTAATGCTTTGCTAGAGAGAAAACAACCTTAGCTTGCCTACAGGTAGGCCTCCAAGATCCTGTGAATCTTCTTTAGCATATGAAAACCCGTTTGGTAACTTCCTTTTGTCTTTACCTCCCCCAACTCCCAAATATATAATCAGTCACCCCTCACACTTGTAATGCAGCTCTTTCTGCCCATGGGTCTTGTCCCAGTGCTTTAATAAAACCACCTTTTTGCACTGAAGACGACATCTCAAGAATTCTTTCTTGGTCGTTGGCTCCAAACCCCAACAGTTCAAACCTCATCAAATATCAGGTACTTGAAATATTTAATTGTGGTGATTCATCAAAACTATCTTCCAATAAAGTTAAAAAAAATAAACCAAATATTAAACACCTCATTTTTAAATGTCAGCAAAAGCAGCTAAGATTTAACTTTTCTAAGAGCTTTAATTCTATCACAAAATGTTTTGAGAGTTATCTCCTAGGAATAAATTTCAATTAAGCTCCAAAAACTTCCCTATTTCTTAAACCAATAATACATTATCATGAGAAGTAAGGCAAGAGTAAAAGAAAAGAAAAAAAAAATAAAGCATAAATTTAATGCCTTCCAATTTAGACAAGTGAGGACTGTTTTCCTGGGGAAAAAATGGGTAAGGGAAGCTGTAATATAGTTGTGATGAATTTGGATATATGTTTTTTCAAAATCTTTCTACTTTGTTTTCTCTATCAGACTTCGTTATAGTTCCATAGACTCAATCAAATGATAACGATGCTCCATGACCAAAAGCAACAAGGTATAAATCTGAATATGGATGGTAGAAAACATGATCTGTCATCTCTCAGGTGCTCTTTAGAAGTGTGGTACAAACATTAAAAAAACAAGTTAAAGATAACATGAAAAAATATGAATTTGCTAACCAAATATACAGCCAGAAGTCTGCTAGTAGTTCGTTAATTTATCTAAGTGATCTGCACACCTCTAACCATAGAACAAGTTTAAACTTGAGTGATATGCCTCAAGGGGAGAGCATACTTCTCAAGACTCTAACTGGAAAATGTTTACTGATGCAGAAAGTACCCAGAGATAAAGTATGTAGTCAAGCTCCCTTGTTCTCGTTCAGAGAACTGAAGACCTGAACTTATGAAATAGAGAATTTAAATGTTTTTAAATAATCAGGAAGAGGTGCAGGTGCACCAAGATTATTATTTGATCATCAGCACTTAAGGTAGTAGGAAAACTACCACATGAATCAGCAATATAAATAAACTGCTAAAAGGAAGAGAGATTATATAATTCCAAATTGGATAAAATATCAATAATCATGAAAAGTTTGTAATCCGAATAAACTTAAAGTACTTGTTCTGAATTTTATTAAGTAAAACATGAAAAATTAATAAGAAAATTAAGTTAAAAGAAAATAAAGCTGACAGAAATAAGATTGATAATGAAACTTCAAATCTTTAAAATGCAAATGGAAGAAATGATGAATAAAGATTCTAGGGAAAGAAATGTTTTGGAATATAGATTTAAAAACATTACTGTCTAAAGTCAGTAAATACACTACTATAGATAAATGTATCTATGTAAAGATATAATTACTTTATACAGAACTTATGACTCATTTGGTGGTCAGAGATTTGGTAAAAGCAAGACCGAAAGATTGTAATGAGGATAGCTAAACAAAATTATGTGAATGGGCTTATCAGAATAAACACCAAGTGTGATAGTATGTATTACTATGAATGCTATCACAGTATACCCACTAGAAAGGCTTTTGATAATTTGGTGGACATTGTGACCACCTGGTAGACTATAATCAACCTCTTTCCTCAGCCACACACATGCTTACTCAATAGGTTGATGAACCAAGTGGCTGATGAGCCATGGGACTGGGACAATGCATAGTTGCAACAGCAGAAATTTATCATAGCAAGGTTATGGCCCAAACTTGAATACCCAACTGGTTAGTAGCAGTAAACTATTCTTTGTCTCTGGTAGGTATTATTCTACAGAGGTAAATGTGCCACAAATCACAGATTGAAGGCAATGGTTTTTCCTCAGTATCAGAGATACAAATTCTAGAACATTTTTCTTCTCAGTAAGCCATGTTCATTCACATAATTTTTTGACTAACTTTATACTGCATTCATCTTCTTGGTATACCATATAATACAGTTTCTAATTCTGCAGCAAAGTGATGCAGTATGTACCAACACATACTGGATTTACTGATTTTATCATATTCCATACTACTCACACACAATCTGATTTACTGATTGTGCATAGCTTTTTGAAGATTCTGTTAATTGCCATTAAAACATAAAAACCTTAAAAGTTTTAGGTTACAGAGTATGATATTATTCTTTGAATCAGAAACCCATATATACTTCTGTTTTTTTCCCATAGCCAAAATGTCTTGTGAAGAGAATCAAAGAAAAATTGAGAATGCATCTGGCTCAGTTACAAAATTTTCTCTCAGTCATCTTAACCCAGGAATCTGCTGGGTTTCAGGTCTTAGAACCTAAGGAAGAAATGCCTTCACTCAGGGACCTAATTACAAAATATAATTTTATGGAATTAAAAATTGAGGCAGCCACCACCCTTTGGGTAGAATTCCTCATCCTACTGGAGAAACAGTAACTTGTTGGTCATTGTGATTGAGACTTAATATGAATAGATATCAGAATTTCTATCATATAAGGTCTCAGGGAGGTTATGTGCAGTATCCAGGAAATTCTTTGGAGTCATTTCTAGTACTGTCATATTCATTGGACATTGTAAAAGGAAGATCACAGAAACCCCATATGGGCAAGTCTACCAAGATTTTAGACACTTTGGAAATAGAAAGAAAAAACTCCAGCATCTTGAGTCCTCTGCAGGGTAAAAGGACCCAAGTAAATAGTTGGGAAAGGTAGCTATAAGTAACACATCACCCTTGTGACCAGCTAATGAAATAAAGATTGAAGTAGCTTTTCATATTTTCTTCTATTTATTTCCAAATTATGTTTGCATATATTATTTTATTTTCCCCACTTACACCAATATTTATGTTGTTGGTCATTATCACTATAATTTAGCTCACAGCTTATATTACATGAAATTCAAAATGTGATTATATTTAAGAAAAGAACATCACTCAAAACTGAGCAGAGTTTGGTCTCCTTATTTACAGAAGGAATGAGTATATTTTAATATGTGTAGCATTGAGGGTTTTTTTGTTATACCTGTGTCACAAACAATAAGAAAGGGTATTCTACATACCTTTGAGTTTTCAATATTTGAAATATTTGTCCGATAGCATTATTTACCTTAGGAAGAAAATTATCTGCTTATTTCATTAAAACTAGAGAAAGCATTCTACCTTCCAAAAAGAAAAAAAAAAAAAAAAAAAGAGAAACCAAAAGTTGAAATGATACAATATGAAAATAATTCAGATATGAGAAAAAGAGACACTGGTGAACATTTTGAAATTATACCCTCGATATCCTTGATATTTATGATTTAGCTCTTAGAAAATCACTTTTTAGCTTCAAGTTGGTAATTTGTACTATTACCATTTTTTGCATATTGCTATAAAATTTCTCTTTTCAGCTTTTAAATTTATTTTATAAATCAATGTACAACACTTAATGGATAAAATGATCTATTCATTTTCCCAAACATTTAGAGGAAGATAAACATTAAATAAGAATTTATAAATCAGTAATATAGTATATGTCTACATTTAGGTTTTAAAAAATATGGATGATTCTGAAACAAGTGGTTGATTATGTGTTAAAACTAGTGTGTACTTGCAATTCTAACATTTTAAAATGAAAGTTAATTTTTTTCTAGAGTTTTTTGTGGAAAGCGTGCTCTATCTATCATCTCTATTCATAGATGTATCCACTTATTAATTGATATTCTAATGTTAACTAATATGTTAAATAAAATTCTTACAAATTTGATCATAGTTTATGGAGTTTTTCTCCAGATTATATGTGACCTAATGTTTTTATGATATACCTATAAAGGTGAAACAAATATCAATTTATTTATTTATTTCATATTCCCCTAAGTTTATTTTAACAATATTTAAACATACTTTATATTTTGAACATGGGATTTTAAATATAAAGAGAATATCTGCATATATACATCACTTTAGGATGTAAACCTTAATTTTTTTAATTATTTGAGTGACATGAATATAGACCTCACTGCAATATAAATAAAACCATAATAAAATAAACTAAATTTATAATTTTATAGGTAATAGGTATAATTGATAGGTAAGTTCTGGGAACTTCTCCAAAAGTTATTTGAATATTTTAAGGCAAAAGAGAATTCATGAAATCAAGCATTTATTTTAGAATTCTCTGTAGACATTCACCATAAACCATATCTAAAATTTAAACATGGTTAATCAAATTTTGACTTCATTTTAATGATGTGAGCACAGTCTGTTTTAGTTATACAATGTAGCCAGGAATAATACTAGAGTGGGAAATTCTATCTCAGATATAAATTGGGAATACTTCAGGTAGGGAAGTGTTTAGGATTCCCTCCAGACCCCCTCTAGGTACTCTTCTTTTCTTCTTCTTCTTTTTTTTAATTAAAGTTTATTTATTTTGAGAAAGACAAAGCACATGAGTGGGGGAGGGGCAAAGAGAGCCACTCCCAAGCAGGCTCCCTACTTCCAGCATAGAGCCCCATGCAGGGCTCTAACCCACAAACCATGATCATGACCTGAGGTCAAGAACCAGATGTTTAACCAACTGAGTCACCCAGGCATCCCAACACTCCTTCTTTTAAAAATTCTCAACCTTTTCCCAACTCCCCTCTTCCTATTGGAGGTGGGGGTGTCCCAAAGTTCCTAGTCCTAATCCATTCATCCCTGGGAGCTTGAGTTTAGGGGGGAGGGAATTTGCTCCATCTCAGATACCCCCTCCAGAAACCATGGCCCTCTCCCAGGTACTCCTTTACAACTGAATTATTGCTCCATACAATACCTCAAAGCCAATAATCTAAAAACAAAAGAAAGACAACCACATTAATATTCTCTCCTTTCGTAAATTCCATTTTCTTTATTTCCATTTTATTTTCTCCTATTTTTCTTTGAACATGCCTTAGGCATGCTATAGTGGTCTTAAAAGAGAACATGCCTATACGTACATAAAATTTTAGTGTGATAATTTAAAATGTGTGATATTTATTTATATCTCATCACATATATTATACATATTATATATTTATATCTCATTACAAATGAGAATTTATGCATAACTATAATGGCTGTTGGCCTTTTGTATAAATGTTACATGTGTCTGTTACTCTTAACTTGAATAAATTAATACAAGTAATATAAGTAATATCTGTGTATCAATAAAAGAGAAAACAGGGGCACCTGGGTGGCTCAGTTGGTTAAGCATCTGACTTTGGCTCAGGTCATGATCTCATGATTCATGAGTTCGAGCCTGCTTTGAGTTCTGTGTCTTCCTCTCTCTCTCTGCCCCTCCCCCACTCACACTCTTTCTCTCTCTCTCGCTCAAAAATAAATAAACATTAAAAAAAAAGAGAGAGAGAGAAAGCACTTTGTTTTTGGCCTTGGAGTCACCAAGGGCAACATCTGACTTTTTTTTTAATATTTATTAATGTTGAGTGACCTATGTTTTTTTCTATATAAAGTACTCTGTGTGGAAATACATTAACTTTTTTTATGTAAATATTCCTCTATATCATGATGGTACTACCTGCAGGCTTATATATCTTTGTCTAGTACAATCTAATCAATATTTTACACCCAATTTTCATAAATTCTGATTACATGTTCAACATTGATATATGAGATCACAAAAGACCTGAATCTTTTATTCACATATGATACTTATTGTACTCTTTAAAATACTTGAAGGAAATCCTATTCTTTATAGTCTCTTGCTTCTCATAGTCAACTGGTTTACCTTTCTAAATTTAATTGTAATTTCTGAAGAATTTCCAAAAAAAACAAACAAAACACAAACCACTAATCTTAGCTCTGAAAGGAAGAGTATGGATAATACAAAGCATTTTTCTTACATAATTTCTATTATAAATGTATATATTGAACCCACCCCCAAATATATATTCACATACAAAAATAATTAAAACCACCACCCAGCTACTTGATTTTTAAAACAATATATGCCATAGTATTTTTATTAAGTCCTTGTGGAAGGTTGCTAGATATGTCTGAGTATTGTTTAGCTTAGTTACCATGTCTACTTGAGAGATATTTAACTGCCATCATTGTGAGAACTTAGAGAGATTCAGAAAGGTCTAGTGAATGTGTTAGTCACAGAGCTAGTAAGTACTAATACAGGCTGCATGTAAACTTAGTGTGTACTATAGTTTCTTCTAGAAAAAGCTTCATGGAGGAGAAGGGATAGAATTGGATACCATTTGAAGATAAGAAAGGAGAAGGGCGCTATGCCTAGCTAAGTGAACAGCCTTAGCAAATTCATGAACTGATATGACATTTGAATGAGAACAGTACAATCTAGGAAAATAAAATCGTTTTCCAAATATGCATTTCTTCTAATTTCCCTAGGAAAACAATATATTTTGTTTTTGTTTTTGAGGTTTGCAGCAGTAACAAGAAGCAATTTTTAAAAAAAAATTTTTTTTTTTAACGTTTTATTTATTTTTGAGACAGAGAGAGACAGAGCATGAATGGGGGAGGGGCAGAGAGAGAGGGAGACACAGAATCGGAAGCAAGCTCCAGGCTCTGAGCCATCAGCCCAGAGCCCTACGCGGGGCTCGAACTTGCCGACCGCGAGATCGTGACCTGAGCTGAAGTTGGGCGCTTAACCGACTGAGCCACCCAGGCGCCCCAAGAAGCAATTTTTATATTCAAATGAGATGGTAAGACCAACCTAAGTATCTGTGGCAAAGAGGAAATACCTACACAAATCCTTATTAAAATTTACACTACCATAGAAAGTAGAAATATGTCAACTCAAAAATAAATCCAATTTGAATGTGGGATGTTCTTTCAAATAGAATAAAATGCAATTATACGAAAAATTTCTCCACCCTTGACCCTGTATCAAAGATCAGCCCAAATCATTTGTGAAGTGTCCCAGAAGTGTAAATGAAGCCACAGTTTCAGTGTTACAATCAGAGCAGAGACTATCATCTATAATTAAATTATGGATTATGATAACTTTATTACCCATCAACTTGGCATTAAACAGCATGAATCACAGCATGGGGTCTCTGTCGGCTAATGCTCCTGGGATGAGGATCCAGATGAGACCATTAGAGCTGAAAATAAAAGCTAGCTTCTAGATCTTTGGCAAGGAGATAATGTCCTTTGGCAATGTTTATAGGAAAGAGGGAGACCCAAAACGTAGGCAATAATTCTCCCCTAGGACATGTATGTATTTAAAATCATTCCTCAACTTTCTTAGAAACTAAAAAGAAAAATAGTTTAGTTGCTAAGTGTCTTTTACAAGATATATTTAATATAAGATGTGCCCTCAAAGAGGAGGGTCACTAAATGATGAACAAGAAGAGAGCTATCCTCATGTCTTACCTCTGAAACATATAATGAGAACTAATATAAATAACATAAACAAAACAAACGTTTATTCCTAAACAAGCCAACCACTAGATTTTTTTTCTATTACACATTATAGAATTCTATAATGTGTAGAGTTCTAGTGAAACTCATCAGTATATGTAAAAAATTAAAATATCAAATGCTAAATGATTTATTGGTATTGCTACTAAAGCATGGTTTTATTATTAATGACTTTTTAATACTTTAAAGAATAATTTCTTTATTGTCAAAAAAGACTTTTTGAGACACTTATTTTTCCTTTTGTGGGTTAAATGATTACATAGCTATATGTCTTATGATTTACTTCTTGGTTGTAATTGAAGTAAGTGATCATTGCCATTTTGCAGATAAAAAGATGAAAAGAGGAAATTTAGACCATAAATACACAAGTGACATAAAATAGTAGATGTAGAAAGCCTGCATGCTACTATGTGTATATTATTGCTTCCCGGATGCTGTTCATTTGTTCATGGATCACTCAGTTTTGCTTGACTTGTCAGACTCCTGAATGAAACAATGATGCAAAGACTACAGAAGCGTAGTGTTAATTTGTGCTGTTGTTGCTCTTTGTTTTTCAGAGTAAAATGTTCTTTGTGTATTTATTTTAAACATCTGAATATGTGAGAGAGATAAATGTTTGAGAAAAGAAAATATATCAATTTTACGGATATTTTGTATTTTACTTAGAATAATCATTTTATATTAAAAAATAAAAATAAGTGCTAAGAGAATAATCTCTTTTATCTTAATCATCAAAGTAAGCTTTGTATCATGATGGCTTATTCAGGATTAACATATATTGTGGAGGGTCTCATAACTGCTTATGTAACACTAGGTAATGTCAAGAAGAAAAAATCCAGTTTTGAGAGATACGTTATTTGACATAGCAATAAGACATACAGAAATAGCATAAGACAGTACATATTTACTTATTTCACTGCATTAAAACTGCAGTTTTGCTCAAACATATTTAACTTATTCCCTAATTTTATATACTTATTTCTATTTTTTTGACTAAGTAATGAAAACTGCAAAATTACTTGCATTGCTAAACAATAAATTATAAACTGGTTAAACTATTTATAGATGCGAAACATACCTATTTATAAATCTGGCTACAAAATACATTTCAGTTAGTTACTTGACTCAGTCTTTCTGAGTGTTTTATACTCAATACACTCTTTTTCCAATTGTCCTTCAGGAGTCAAACATCCGGTTCTAGTTGATTTTGATGAAGGTGAGTAACTCTACATCATCTGGAAGGAAGCTTGTGCTATTCTTAGTTGCTATAACCAGCTGCATTACTGAAAGCAAGCTCTGTCCTTACACATTATAAATGGATAGCTTCAGATAAGAAAAAGCTATCTTGGTGAATGGTGGCCAGAATTTTGATGTTTCTGTCTAGTAAGTGATAGGGTTATCACTCACATCTCTAGGTGATTTGGGAAGATGGCTGTCTGGAGCAATAGATAAAGACTCATTGGACTGTTGCCGAGGAAAAGAAATCGGAGAGAGGCAAGTGAATTCATTACAAAGAAACATACCATAGTTTTCAAGCTATGGAAAAAAAGGGGGAAAAAACTGTGAAAAATAACTGCATTTTCTCTTTGATAGGCATGTTCTATGTTATTGAATTGTATGTAAGAAATTAGTATAGAAAGGGTATATCAAGCTTCTTGTTTATTTCTTTTAATCAAGCAACATGGTGGTACATTTGGAATAAAGTTGTAAAGTAGCTCAATTCAAATGACAAGATTAACTATAAATGATGTAATAAACACAATATGTTCTATAATAGAATGGAGGAGGTCACAAGTGCTAGAATCAATATTCTGTCCAGAGAATTCTTTCCTATTTCTATTTATTTAGTTTTATTTAGTAGAATTATTTTAAAGGAACTAATTATCTATTGGCTTCTGGGGATGTTTAAATTGCATAAATAATAGAGATAAGTGTTAAGTGTTATTTATTGACTAAATATTTTCTAAAGTATACAGAAAGGAGTTCATTGGATGAGAATAGAAAATCCAATCTATGTTGGGAACTGCAACAACAACAAAGTTTCTATGAAAGTAATGGGATAAAAATATTACTAAGTTTGAATTTGAACAATTGTGGACTTGCCTCAGGCTTCTTATTAGGAGTGCATCTTAGAAGATATCCTTAATCACTCTGACCCTGTAAATTCAACTTCAAAAGGGGAAGACTACAGAAAGGATTACAGATTACAGAAAGGATTATGGTGAATGAAAACCATTCATTACAATTTTATGCCTGCAAGAGCAGGTATCCAATGACGACTAGTTATATTCTTTTGTCTTTCTGGAGATTTTGTAATAATTTCTTCTGTCATGCTTGCTAATTATAGAAGGGGGGATATTCCTAAAGTCTGCTGTGGAGACAGACTGGATTTTGACTCCAGTTGTTATTATTTCAAGAATCATGAAAATAAGTAACTGTAAACTCTGTGTTTTCTGGAAATACAACTTCTGAAAATCCTGATCAAGTTTTTTAAGGTTGTGAATTAGCTAATCTGATCTTAAAGTTAATTAGTCTTCATAAATGTTAATAACTGAGCCTTAGATATGAGAGTTGTCACATAAATGTTGAAGTAGCTTGTATTGCTATTGAGAAGCTCTTTGTCCTTTAAAAATATTTTAGTAATTTTTGTGTGTGTTCAATGTGATTGAAGTAAAAACTCCTAAACCTATAAAAACTGCAGCTCCACACATTGAAAATTAGGTGGCATATTTCCTCTTTTTGAGATATTTGCTTTATCCACTCTCTTGCTGTTAAGTTTCTTTATGGAAGATGATATTTTTTTTGTATAATTCAATTAGATGAACCCTCCTCATTCACTTATACAAACTATACTCTGAGAAAATGTGATTTTTTTCCAAAATCAATTAATTATGAATCATAGGTAATTATTAGTGAGTTATCATTTAAAGGATGGCATCCAACTGAGCAATGTAGTGAAATAATAAAAGTACATTTCCAAATGGCCTAAAAGTAATATACTTTCCAAACATTCTCTAGAAACTGTTAATACCCTAGAATAAAACTGTAATCTGTTTTATCTATTTGTAGGTCACTTGTAGAAAAGTTGTTGGTTTGTTTAATGGTTCTGAAATGTGGCTTAATGTCAGTTCTTCAGCGTTCTAAGCTGTTAAACATTTGGGGTGATTCTGAATTATGTAACTTGGAAAAAGACAGAGTATATATATTCTTTATGCTATTCTCTATTTCCTCTATAGCTTAAAATTAATTTTATCTCTGAAAATTCTGAACAAGTCACACTAATTCTTTAGTGAATCTTGTGGAGATTTTAAATAGAGCTATAATTTTTACTATGTGTTTTTAATCAAATCAATGCATATTCAATATATAAAACATAAAATACAGAATTGGAAAAGAAATATAGTCATTCATATTTTTACTATAACGATATTTCTATGATAGAGTGCCATTTTAATGTATATATTTGCGATCATTCTGAATTTACTATTTATATAGTTAATATTACAACATAAATGCTTCTCCAAGCCAATTATTACTTTTTAACATCATTTTTAAAAGGTGCACAATATTTAGGGTAATCATATGTGTTGGTTTGCCTAGTTCAGTCCTGGTTTACACCTGTTGCTGGCCCTCTGCCAAATCATTCCTTATAGAATGTGTCCAACTGAACGAAATTTTATGTAGTTAATTCAGTAATATTCTTCTGAGTTAATGTCTAAAACTCTTCATGTTTATCCATTTACATAGTTTCCCATATTTGGTATTGCAAAAAAACAATACTTTGGTAACACTTTTAAGCATACACGTTATTTTTCTTATGTAGAATTTATCTTTGGTAAAATTTCCAAGGTAGAATTGACTGAAAATAGTACTTTCAAACATTTGTTTCATATTGCTGAATATCTTTGCTATTTATTTTCTCATTATGGAGTCGAGAGTCTTTCCAACCTGTTTTCCACTATATGTCCTTTATGCTGTCCCCATATAATACTGTCAGTGAACACAAACTCAGCACAAATACTGAACTGTGGCAAAATTTACAGAGTATGGAAACTGCTTTATGTTTTGTAGATGACAAGAGCAATGTGGTTCTCATTTAATTAATGCTTTGCTGCTCGAACACTAATTAGAGATGTTCTTTTTCAAAAAATGTTGACCAAATTGCACTTTAGTAAATGTGAATATAAAATGTATATACATGGCCCTTTGTAGCAATGTGGACGGAACTGGAGAATGTGATGCTAAGTGAAATAAGCCATACAGAGAAAGACAGATACCATATGTTTTCACTCTTATGTGGATCCTGAGAAACTTAACAGAAACCCATGGGGGAGGGGAAGGAAAAAAAAAAGAGGTTAGAGTGGGAGACAGCCAAAACGTAAGAGACTCTTAAAAACTGAGAACAAACTAAGGGTTGACGGGGGTGGGAGGGAGGGGAGAGTAGGTGATGGGTATTGAAGAGGGCATCTTTTGGGATGAGCACTGGGTGTTGTATGGAAACCAATTTGACAATAAATTTCATATATTAAAAAAATAAAATGTATATACACACATATATAGAATAGAATAGAAATTAATATATATATATACATATATATACACACACTATATATATGTATATATACACACACACATTATATGAATTTTAATCTTTTCAAAGTGGTACAAATAAATTTTCTGTTATTGTATTAAAATACTAGATTTACACTTTTAACAGCTTATAAAGTATATAATACTGTATTGTTATATATAGGAATGATGTACATCATCTCTCTAGAACTTATTTATCTTGCATAACTAAAATACTGAAACGTTGATTAGCAACTCCCCATTTCCTCTCCTATCAGCCCACAGCAATCATCATTCTATTCTTTGTTTCTATGAGTTTGACTATTTTAGATACCTCTTATACATGAAATCATGCAACATTTGTTCTTCAGTGACTAGCTAATTTCATTTAACATAATGTTTTCAAGTTTCATCCATGTTGCCTATTGCAGGAATTCCTTCTTTTTAAAGACTAAACAATATTTCATTGTATGTATATACCACATTTCCTTTAAGTATTCCAAAATATCAAAGAGGAGGGAGCACTTCCAAGCTCATTTTACCAGGCCAATATTGCCCTGATACCAAAGCCAGAAAAAGACACCAAAGAAAACTATAGACTAATATTGCTGATGAACATAGATGCAAAAATCCTCAATAAAATTCTAGCAAACCAAATTCAACAAGGGACATTGAACCTTGGATGCAAGGATGGTTCAAAATATGAAAATCAGGGACTCCTGGGTCCCTCAGTCAGTTAAGTGACTTTGGCTTAGGTCATGATCTCACAGTTGGTGAGTTCCAGCCCTGTGTCAGGCTCTGTGCTGTCAGCTTTGAACCTGGAGTCTGTTTCAGATTCTGTATCTCCTTCTCCCTCTGCCCTCCCCCACTTGTGTGCACAAGCTCTCTCTCTCTCTCAAAAATAAATAAGAAACATTAAAAAAATAAAAATACGAAAATCAATTAGTATGACATACCACATTAACGAATGAAAGATAAAAGTCACGTGGTCATCTCAATAGATACATAAGGAGCATTTGACAAAATTGGTACTGTCATGATAAAGCTCTCAATAAAGAATAGAAAAAAGTTAACTCAACAAAATAAAGGCCACATACAAGTAACTTTTGAACAGAGGTTATATGGTATCCAATGTCAGATGGCTGACAAAAATGTTAGAATTTAATTGTACTTTTTAAGAGCTCTGAGAAGATACAGACAATAAACATAAATATCCCTATCTTTCCAACTAAATAATGTGTATAGTTGTTTCATCTTTTGATCAATAAATTATTATAAAGCATTCAGAATGTTCTTGAGACTTTCTTCAGTGCTAAAAAATCTTGCTTTTCTTTGTTAAAATAACAAACTTGTTAAACAGTGAAGAAATATCTTATTTTTCATGCTAAATTCTATCAATGTCTAAGGGCCAACATGTCATCTCTTTCTTGATTAAAACTTTAATGGTATTTCAGGTAGAGGTATTACTTACATTCAAGTGTCTGACTACCTGGGGTTTGTTTCTTTTCTTTTCTTTTTTTTAAAAATTTTTAAAAATGTTTTTATTTATTTTTGAGACAGAAGAGAGAGACAGAGCATGAGCAGGGGAGGGGCAGAGAGAGAGGGAGACACAGAATCCGAAGCAAGCTCCAGGCTCTGAGCTGTCAGCACAGAGCCCGACACGGGGCTCGAACCCACGGACCGTGAGATCATGACCCGAGCTGAAGTCGTACTCTCAACCGACTGAGCCACCCATGCACCCCTGGGGTTTGTTTCGTATTCTACAATAACTATCCACATAAATTTGGATGAATACTAAATATCTTTTGGTTTCAGTATCCTCATGTTTAAATTATCAGAAGGATACAGATATTTCTAAGGTAACTGTCTGCCCAAAGGAAAAAAAAATCTGTAATTTTAGGGGCGCCTGGGTGGCTCAGCTGGTTAAAGCCAATGACTTTGGCTCAGGTCATGATCTCACAGTTCATAAGTTCAGGCCCTGCATCAGGCTGTGTGCTGATGGCTCAGAGCCTGCAGCCTGCTTCACATTCTGTGTCTCCCTCTCTCTCTCTGCCCCTCCCCTGCTCATGCATGTGAGCTCTCTCTGTCTCTCTCTCTCAAAAAAAAAAAAAAAATAAATAAATAAACATTAAAAATCTGTAATTTTGGGGGTGCCTGGGTGGCTCGGTCGGTTAAGCGTCTGACTTTGGCTCAGGTCATGATCTCACGGTCCGTGAGTTCGAGCCCCGCGTCGGGCTCTGTGCTGACAGCTCAGAGCCTGGAGCCTGTTTCAGATTCTATGTCTCCCTCTCTCTCTGCCCCTCCCCTGTTCATGCTCTGTCTCTGTCTGTCTCAAAAATAAATAAATGTTAAAAAAAATCTGTAATTTTATATCTGGACACATTTTGTCAGGAATATGTTAATGTATCTGTAATTTGGAGCAAAAAGTATCCTAATGCCCTAAGTTTAAATGCTTAAGTTTCAGAGGTTTGTCTTAATTGTTTCAATATAATGATTTTATGACATAAATTCTGTCTGTTAAATAAAGAGAATTCTGTGAAGTGTTTCTTATTTGAATTGAGTCTTACAGTATTTTTACTTTTAGTTATATTATGAAATGCAACAACAATAATCTTTGATAGAATTATCTTTAGTTTATTCAGTATTTTGAAGTAGGTAAGTCAGAATGAGTTATTGTACTTTGGAAAAACTCTGAAAGTGAGAAGAATATATCCTTTCTCTGAGTATTAAAGAAGTCTGTGAAGACTGAAAAGTTAAAGGAGTTGAAATCAGTGATGATGGGTCAGATTTATCTTTTTAATAAAAATATATGATTTCTACAAGAGTGACCAGAAGAGGCCATTCAACCATGAGTTGGTTTACTAAGTATCCTTCAATGTCAACAATATGAAATCCATAGCAAACTCATTCTTTCAGAGAATGTTATGCTTGTTCTGGGTTTATAACTGAGGTCAGAGACCAAATCATGACATTAAGCCAAAGTTACTAATTTTTTTAGAAAACTACATAAACATATTATTTAAAAATATTTATATCAAGCCTGTTAAATATTTATGCCAAATTATATGCATTATGCAAATTTTCTAGTTCAACACTGATCTTGTGAATCCTTCTATTAAATTGAATGTGGAAATTAATCTGCAAAAATATTGGTAAATTCTGTATCTCTTGGTTGAACATGTTTACAAATGTATCTTTTCTTATAACCATCACTATACTGGGGTTATAATGATCTATTTTTAAAATTTAAAATCCTAGTGTATGTATCTAAATATCTGTATCTATGTTATTTTGATGCCACAATATTTTCAATCAATTTTACAATGCTTATTCCACCTGTTCACACTGGAAAATTTGACTTTTGTGTGCTGAATAATCTAGGAAATCTACCTATATAGTCTCACAACCTCATCACAGGTTTTACACTAAAACATTCCAAAAGTTTGCATTTCACTGAA
This sequence comes from Leopardus geoffroyi, assembly GCF_018350155.1. NCBI lineage: Eukaryota > Metazoa > Chordata > Mammalia > Carnivora > Felidae > Leopardus > Leopardus geoffroyi. The sequence goes on from NC_059326.1 coordinate 43,081,832, forward strand.
GTAGATTTTATAAGATACTTTATTTCTTTTTTGTTTAATAGGTATTTTTTTTAAGTTTATGTATTTATTTTGAGAGGGGAAAAAAGAGAGAGACACAGAGAGAGGGAAAGAATCTCAAGCAGGCTCCATGCCAAGCATGGGATCCAGATGTGGGGCTCAATCTCACAATCATGAGATCATGACCTGAGTTGAAACCAAGAGTTGGGTGCCTAACTGACTAAGCCACCCAGGTGCCCCAGGAGACTTTATTTCTATTGTGTTTTCCCTTACTCTGGAAATCTTGTCAAAGGTTGTTATGATTATGTTTTGTGACTTTATAAATTATGTGGATGTATAACTGTATTTGTAATAGTTTAAAACAGGGAAAAATAATTTGCTGCAACAAAGCTTCATTTTATCTTTTGCGCATGGTTAAATATGTGCACATCTAAGCATATGGCTAATTAGTGGCTTTGGGGGGCTGGAAAGATGATCCCAACTTGTTATAGTATTATAATTTCCTGAAAATTATAATTGCCACTTTTAATGACACAGTCTACAAAGGCTAATCATACACTGGATAGTATAAGAATGCCAATTAAAGGGTAATGGTCATTCCAAAGGTTAATGCCTGTAACTCTTGAAAGAGAATAAATTGATAGAACACAATCCATTTTAAGGAAAAACTTCCCTCCGATGATGAGGTGATCAACTATCCTACTGGCAATTCAGTAGACATAATCATCTCATCCATTACCATTAACATGTCTAAAAAGTTTTGGCAAATTAAAAGTATGAATCTTTAGCATTTTTTTAAAAGGACTTACATTGAATATGATTATTTGAATGACAGAAAAGGAGAGCTGTTTCAGGTTTTGGAGAAGTTAAAATGCATCTAATAAAAATGTCATGGCTGTGTGATGATATTGAAGTGTTAAGCTAAAGTCATGGCCAAATGTCCTACTAACATGCATGCACATATTTATACAAAAATACCACTCGAAACTTAGTTTCATTTTGAAAAGCTTGAGTTTATAGGATGACACAGAATAAAACTACTCTGTAAATAATCGGTTAGAAAAAGAACTATCATATTTGAGCATTATGAACCTTACCTCATTCTGAAAAGGAGCTAGCTAAAGTAAAATAAGAGAAATGGTCTGCTGGCTCCTAATTCATGAAGTGACAATGATGAATGAGTGGAAGTTAGCTCCAGCTGTAGCTGTATTTTAGCTCCTAGGTAGCTTTTGCTGCTAGAGGCACTGAAAAAGAACCCCACAAAATTTCTGATTAGCAATAAACAAATACCTTCCTTAAAGTGGTATCTATTTAGTGTCCAACAGGGAATCCATTCATTTTTCTGGGAGAGAACTTTTCTTTTTTAACAGCTGTAAACACATCCAAAGACATGTTAAGTCTTTGGGGGCCATGTTAGGTATCTTGGAAACATTGTGATCAGTAGTTTCAGCTTTCCAAAAGTTAAGCAACCTCTCTGCAGAGAGGTTGAAAACACAGTATTTGACTTAATTGTGTTCATCTCTGCACAAGATCTTCAAAAGGGGGGAAAATGCAAAACACAAGGCTAAATTTAGGAGATAAAAATAAACTAGTAATACATACCTGTTGCCTTATTTTTGTCAGGACAGTTTAGCCCCACTTTTAAATAAAAATGTTTCCTTAACAAGTACCAAAATCTTATTTTCAAACCCAAAGGCCTTTCTTGATCTCTCCTCATTCATATACTAATGGTTGAAATTAAACCCTATTATTTCCACAGCCATAAAATCAGCGTGCCCATGGCCACTTCACTAGATAGCTCCATCACGTCTGTGAAGCAATCATACAGGAAAATGCAGGAATTGCAGAGCGGAGGAACATTGCTTAATTTTGCTGAATTCTAATCCTGCAACTATAAAATAGGAATTAAAATACCTGCCACATAAATTTACTCTGAATATTAAATAAAAATGAGATATCTGATACATCAGAACTACCTTAATGAGTAATCTAACTATATATAATATTTTATCTCATTTACTGTCTTAACTTTTTTCCTTCTTTGGTATTAATCTTGAGTAATTATAATAATTTCATACTGGCAAACAGAATTGTGAATATTTACTTCTTAATAACTTCTCTCTTTGTCTATGTGCCTCTCCCTCATACATATATGCTGACATATTTCAGAAAAATACTATTTCAACTAACAACAAAGTATTGCCTATTGAAGATGAAACATGCCTATATATACATTTCCAGTTTAGTATATGTGCTGCCAAAGTGAACACTACACACTTCCAGTTTAAGGAATAAAATATTTTATAAATACAATTGAGTCAACTATACATACCACTTCATTTCCATTATTCTCTTCCCTACTTTTAATCCCAAAAGAAATAGTTTCTCATTAGTTTCAAAAAGATCATTTACATTACTTTCTTTCTTACATTTATTGCATATACTGATGGTATATATATATATATATATATATATATATATGTGTGTGTGTGTATATATATGTACATATATATGTGTGTATATATATATATATATACATATATATGCATAATAGTCTATTACGTTAAATTTTAAATAAATAGCATCATAAATACAGTAGTCATACATTTTACAGTAGACATTTTTCTGGGGATTTCTTTTCTCAACTAATATTCAGTTAGTGAAATTCATTCATGTTGCTATATAAACATTTCTTTCTAATGGAAAAATAGTATTCTGTGTTTTAACTACACACAAATTTATTTATCCATCGTTATTTAAAGTTTATTATTTTAAACTTATTATCTCTATAAGTGTCTTAGTCTGTCTGTGTTGCTATAACAAAACACCACAGACCAGGTGGTTTTTGAACAACAGATTTTTTCTCACAGTTATGGAGGATGGGAAGTCCAAGATTATGACACCAGCAGATTAAGTGTTTAGTGAATGCCTACTTCCTAGATGATGCCTTTTTGTTATGTCCTCACTTGGTAGAAGGGGCCAGGGAGCTCTCTTTTCTATGGGGTCTTTTTTATAAGAGCACTAATTCCAATCAGGTTTCCATCCTCATGACCCAATCATTTCTCAAAGTCCCCAACTTCTTAACATCATCACATTAGGTATTAGGATTCCAATGTGTGAAATTTGGGGCACACAAACATTTGGACTATAGCAATGATATACTTACCAGTATTGTTTTACACATATCCCTATTTTTAAAATTTATTTTAAATATTATAATCAATCATGAACCCACTACTCAAAATAACTAGGTGTCTACCAATAACTTACATATCCATGTTCTCACCCAACCTTCCACTGCTTTTTTGTGTGAGTATTGTTGCATGTATATGTATGTGATGAAAAATATATTATTTAGAATTGGTTGCTTTTTTATAGAATGGATGTCAGGTTTTATTTATTCTGGGATTTTTCGACAAGGGCCCTACTAAAAAGAATTATAGGCCAATATCCGTGATGAACATGGATGCAAAAATTCTCAAGAAGATACTAACAAATCAAGTCCAAAAGTACATTAAAAGAATTATTCACCACGATCAAGTGGAATTTATTCCTAGGCTTCAAGGGTAGTTCGATATTTGCAAATCAATCAATGTGATATGCCACATTAATAACAGAAAGGATAAGAACCATATGATCATCTCAATAGATATAGAAAAAGCATCTGACAAAATACAGCATCCATTCTTGATAAAAACACCCAGCAAAGTAGGTACAGATGGAACATACCACAACATCATAAAAGCCACATAACAAAAGACTCACCTCTAATATCATCCTCAATGGGGAAAAAGTGAAGAGATTTTCCTTTAAGATCAGGAAAAAGACAGAGATGTCCCTCTCACCATTACTATTTAACATAGTACTGGAAGTCTTAGACTCAGCAATCAGACAACTAAAAGAAATAAAGGGCACACAGATCAGCAAGGAACAAATAAAATTTTTGCTATTTGCAGACAATATGGTACTATATGTAGAAAACCTGAAAGATTCCACCAAAATAAAATGCTAGAACTAATGCATGAATTCAGCAAAGTCACAGGATATAAAATCAAAGTACATAAATCTGTTGCATTTCTATATGCCAATAATGAAGCAGCAGGAAAAGAAATCAAGGTATCAATCCTATTGACAACTGAACCAAAAACAATAAGATACTTAGGAATAAACCTAACCAAAGGTGTATAAGATCTGTGATCGGAAATGATAGAACACTTATGAAAGAAATTGAAGAGGGCACAAAGAAATAGGAAAACTTTCCAGGCTCACTACTACCTAAATAAAGCAATCTACACAATTAATGCAATCCCTATCAAAACACTACCAGTGATTTTCACAGAGCTAGAACAAACAATCCTAAAATTTGTATGGAACCACAAAAGACTCCAAATAGCTGAATAAATCCTGAAAAAGAAAAGCAAAGTTGAAAGCATTATGATTTCAGACTTCAAACTATATTATAAAGCTGTAGTCACCAAGATAGTATGATACTAGTACAAAAACAGACACATAGATCAATGGAACAGAACAAAAAACCCAGAAATGAACTCGCAACTATATGGTCAACTCATCTTCAAAAAAGCATGAAAGAATATCCAACGGACAAAAGACAGTCTCTTCAACAAATGGTTATGGGAAAACTGGAAACGAATATGAAGAATGAAATTGCACCACTTTCTTAAACCATACACAAAACTAAATTCAAAATGGATGAAAGACCTAAGTGCAAAACAGGAAACCATCAAAATCCCAGAGAACACAGGCAGCCACCTCTGTGACTTTAGCTGTGGCAACTTCTTACTAGACACATCTCTGGAGGCAAGAGAAACAAAAGCAAAAATGATCTACCAGGACTTCATCATGATGAAAAGCCTCTGGACAGCAAAGGAAACAATCAACAAAACTCAAAGGTATCCTATGGAATGGGAGAAGATATTTGCAACTGACATATCTGATAAAGGCTTAGTATCCAAAATCCATAAAGAACTTATCAAACTCAACACTCAAAAAACAAATAATTCAGTTAACAAATGGGCAGAAGACATGACTAGACATTTTTCCAAAGAAGACATCCAGATGACTAACAGAAACATGAAAAGATGTTCAACATCACTCATCATCAAGGAAATACAAATCAAATTACAATGAGATACCATCTCAACCTGTCAAAATGGCTAAAACTAACAAAACAGGAAACAACAGATGTTGGCGAGGATGAAGGGGAACCCTCTGACCCTGTTAATGGGAATGCAAACTGGTGCAGCCACTCTGTAAAATAGTATAGAATGGATATATATATCCACTGTGTGTGTGTTATATGTGTGTGTGTGTGTGTGTGTGTGTGTGTGTATGTATCCATTGCTGAATCTTCTTTAGTCTTATGAATTTGTCTATTTTTCCTTTTGTTCTGTCAATTTTTGCTATGTATATTTTAAAGTAATTCCCTTCGTATATTTTAAACGGAAGTGGGTGGAGGATGGGTGAAATGGTGATGGGAGGGCACTTGTGGTGAGCACTGGGTGTTATATGTAAGTGACAAATCACTAAATTCTATTCCTGAAACCAATATTGTACTATATGTTAACTAACTAGAATTTAAATAATAACTTGGAAAAAATAAAACTGAAATGTTAAAAAAAATTAATTTAAAAAATAAAAAACAAAAGTCCCATAAAAATTGTACATACTTTCTAATTGAGAATTGAGAGATCTTTATGTATTCTGGATACAATTCTTTTACAAGATAAGTGATTTGCAAATATACTTTTTTAGAGTCTGTGGTTTGCCTTTTCATTTTCTTAACAGTATCTTTTTCAGTGCAAACATTTTCAATTTTGATCAAATCTAATTTAAGATTTTCTTCTGTATAGAGTGATCTTGGTGTCATATCTAAAATGTCATTGCCAAACTCAATGTCACATAAATTTTCTCCTAGTTTTCTTCTATAAGTCTTATAGTTTTACAATTTATATTTAAGATGTAGTACCCATTTTGAGTTTTCTTTTTTTACCTCTTCCCATACAAGGCAGGTGATGGGAATGGGGATGAGATCATGGGTCTGACAGGGGCTTTGGTAGTGGCTACTATTTTCTCCTGATGCCATGGGTTTCTATGAGGGTTTTTAGGGCCACAGTTCTTTTGCTCTTCACCCTACAGATTAAAGCAGTTTTTTTTCTGTAGGAAGAGAGGGGAGATGGGTCTGGACATAATTTTAGCAGTGGCTGCTGTTGCCCTCCCCAAACTGAATCCTCAGAAGGAGCATTCTCAGGATACTTCACAATCTGTCTTATGAGCCTATGTTCCTGGAGAAAAAGTCTGTGAGTGCATGAGAACCTTTTATGTTGTGGCCAGCAGGGGTCACACACTTTTCCTGTATCTGACACACAGCCTTTATTAATTATTAAAATTTTCTAGCTGAATCTTCTTTAGTCTTAGGAATTTGTCTATTTTTCCTTTTGTTCTATCAGTTTTTGCTTTGTATATTTTAAAGCACTTTTAGTAAGTCTCCATATATATTGTGACTGTGTTGAAATCTTATAGGAGTTCCATCTTATCACTTACAATTGTGTTCAAGTCTACTCATGTATTACTTACATAGCTGCATCAGCATTCTTACATTTAGTGTTTTCATGGTACTTTTGCCCTTCCTTTTACTTTCAAACTATCCTAATCTTTATGGTAAAATGGGTACATTCTCTTTCTCCCACTCTCCCTTTTTCTTTCCTTCTCTCTATTAAATTGGGAACACAGCTCATTTATTTTCAACTTAATAGTTACTAAAACATGATGAAGTCTATACAAATTGTTGTGCTGCTTGAATTGAATCTTACAGGTTCTAATATATATTGTAATTATAATTAGTTCTTAGTGTTTACATTACTATTCTAATTGCTCTTGATCTATGAGTAATTAAGGGAGCCCTTTCCTAAAATTTAAATGGCTTGGGATTTATATATCTATTAAAATTAATATATATATTTACTATATTATGGTCAGAAAAATAAAATACAAATATTTATCTCATATATCTAATAATCCCCAGTTTTCTCTATTACATGTCCTTTTATAAGCATACTCACATTCTAATATTTCATGCATATTACTTATTATATTAAATATCTTGTAATTTTTTCAGTCCCTAGATTTAAACAATAATAATGGTAACAATAAGGTATACAATTTTTATAGATCCTACTCCATGTCAAGAATACCAGAGTCAGTTTTACACATACTAAACACTTTAATTTTTAAAATAAATCTATGATGTAACCACTATTATTATCAGTATTTCATATGAAGAAATTGAAACACAAAGTAATAATTTGTCAAAGATACAATAGCTAGTAAAAGAGGAAATGACATTGAAATAGAGAATAGTCTGAAAAATACTTCTTAAAGAGGAATGGTTTAATGTGTACATTTCATTTCTCACATTTCTAACTGGTGATGTTTATGTTTTCAGATCATTATTTCATATGCTAATATTCCCTTAGCTCTTTTAATATGTTTATTTCTCCAAGTTTAAATTCTTGACTTTTCAGTTCTAGTAATTCTGATTTTGATAGAGTGCAGTTGTGTGTGTATGTGGGCACACCTGCACACACACACACACACACACACACATTTCCTTTGAAATGACTGTGCTAATAATATATCTTGTTACTTCAGTCTGGAGCTCATTGTCCTCTGGAGATATCAGCTCTTCTCTCAGCCAATATATATTGGCAAAGGCCAGGACCCAGTGCCTGGGACAGCCAATTAATTCAGCGGTAGGGAGAAAACAAGCTCTAATTTGAAGACCACCCCCCCCCCCCCCGCCGGCACCATAAAATCAGTCGATCATTTCCTCACCCTACAAAACATTTTATTAGGTCAAGGCTTCATCCTTTGCTAATGAGGAAAAAAGCAACATTGGTGCTGATTGTCTTTAGATTATTTTTTATCAGGCCAGGGGGTTTGTTTAGGGTGGGAAGCAACATCCATTTTGTCATCCACTCAACTGCTCAAAAGGACAGGACAATGTGTACTGGCTTTGTTAATAAAGTATCACAAACAGGTCTAAGACAAATCAGGTGCAGGGCCAGATACTGTTCCTTCCAAGTTAATGATAGGAGAGAAACAAGGGGTAATTGTTTGTATTTCATTCACTCATTGTCTTCTGTCCTAGGCCAAAACCACCACCCAAATATACATAAGTTTAAAGCAGTTTTCCTTGTGACCCAAGTGACTTCTTAGACCACAATGTCTTATTTCCTTTCATATTATCTTTGGGGTTCATCTTAAATAATGGAATGAGTAGTTTGGTTCAGAATCTTGATAGGCACACATTAAATGCCATAAATGTATATAGCTGAGGAATACAAATTGAGGAAAAGCAAAGAGTATCTGGATGAAAAAGAAATTTAAAAAACCCTATGCTGTTTATAAAAAACACACTATAATGAATTAAATGAAAGTAAAAGGATAGAAATGATACTTATGCAAAAACTAACCCAAAGAAAACTGGTATATTAATGCTAGACAAAATAAATTTTAAGATTAATTTTATGAAAGGTGAGTAATTTTATAATGATAAATGGTTTAATTCTCTACAGAGACACAAAACTAATAAATTTGTATAAACATAATAATATAACCTCAAAGTATAGAGCAAAATTCGAGAGAACTGAAAAGAGAGACAAACATACAATAATAGGAAACTTTAATGTGTCTTTCAGTAATTTATAAAGAAGTGAAAATTGTTAGCCTATAAATAGAAGGTTTGAACAGCTTCAATTTGATATTTGGCCTAATTGAGTAAGCAGCATTGCACTCAACAATGCAGAGGATATACTCTTTACAAGTACACATGGAAAAATTACCCAAATTAACTATATGCTGGTCCACAAATCAAGTCTCAACAAATTTAAGAGGACTCAACTATCATTCAACTGAGCTAGAAACTACTACTGTTATTTTCACTACCTCCATCATTATTACTACAGGCACTACTGTTGTTGATGTTGTTGTTATTATTATTAGTAGTAATACAATGAAAATGAGACATCTATCCAGTGTCACATATTTGGAAATTTAGTAATACACTTCAAACTTACTCATGAGTCAAGAAATCAATATGGAATTTAGAAGATATTTTGAAGTAAATTAGTATAATAAGGTTAATGTGGCTATTGTTAGAATAATGGATCCCAATAAATTTTGCCACCCCATTTCACAATATCTTGTTTCCCTGGTAGTATCATTACTACTCTTCAGGTAGATTCTATTTCTCCCTTCTCCTTTCTTATCTGAACTGGTCATTTTTGTCATCTACTCTCAAAGAAGGCCCACAAAGAGCCATACCTCCCAGTATTCAAATTTCAGTATAGACTCTTCCACACTGAAGCTAGGTTGGCCATGTGATTATTGTATCCAGTATACTATGGAAAAGGTCACTGTAACATGTATATGTTTATATTTTGAGGCAGAAAAATTTCCTTTTAGTGATTTCAGGAGTTCTGTGCTACTGTGTAAGAAAGCTAACTATCATACTCAAGAGACCATGTAGAAAAACAACATTGGGTGGCCACGTGAAGAAACAAGGCTTTACTACTATATGAAGAATAGAAATGCATACCTCCTGGGGCCCTAAATCCACTTTTCCCATTGCCTTTGGAAGAGAGTGTCCAATGTGAGTGAATGATCTTGAAGCTTCCATCTTAATCAAACCCTTAGATGACTACATCCCTAGATGATACCTCTTTATTTCTCTGTCTATCCAACCATCCATCCATCCATCCCTCCAATGAGAAAACTGCAGCTTTCCACTTTCTTGCTATATGACTTTATGTAATCTATTTAAACTTTTCTCTCAATTTCCTCTTCTGTATGAGTATTTTTACTGATATCAGTATTATTTTGGATGTATTGAGAATTAAATAAGAAGAGGTTCAAGGTTTGTATTATAGTATGTGTTACAAATGCTAAATAAAAGGAATGAATGTTCTCATTGTTAGTATAATTGAAATTATTAAGTATTAAAGAAAAATCTATAAAATTTAAAACATTACAATGACTACAAACCAGAAGCATTTTATTTTCTTCTAGATACAGTGACAAACTTATAAGAAACTGTTTTATAAAACTTCTTGTGCATCCTCTATGGAAATTGCTAACTATATTTTACATTCTATTCTGTAATGTCTTTTATATAAAGACCCACTGAAGAAAGCTTTTTCAGATCTAACTACCAGAAGTCATTTTAGTTGTGAAGAATAACTAATATACTTATAACTTTTGCACATTTCATATAAATTAACATAAAATTTGTCTTTGCATTGGGTGTTAAAAATTTCCAAGACAAATGGAGGTTTTTCTCAAGTAATTAATCAAGTAAATGTATAGGGCTTTTACTGCTGGCATTGTATATTCCATTCTCACTCCAGGTTTTAGGCAATAAAGCTTTACATTTATGAAGTTTGTCTCTAAAATCAAACAAACTATATTCAATCCCTATTAATTTAAAAATTTAATAATACTTCATTCTCTTAAAATGGGGGGGGGGTGGCAGAAGACACAGTCCACTTTGAACACAGTGAATATGAACTTTACCGTATTGCCACGTTTTGGCTCATGGTAGGAACAAAGTAAGTCAATGTTTACTGAATGAAATAATATAGAGCATGACACGCATGACATGAAAGATAAGAGCTCAAGTCAGGAAATCTGGAATCAATCAATTTGTAAATTTGCTTTTGACTTTTATTTTCTTTTATATTGAATCCATTTTTATCCAATGGTTTCTCAAGGCTTGATAATTGTGAACTGTATATATATGTACATATATATAAATATATATATATATATATACATATACATATATACATACATACATATCATGGACTATATTTGCTTGCACATAACCACATAAGGTCACATTATACAGGTATAAGAGTTTACACCAGTAAACCTGCTTATCTGAGAAAGTAACAATCCATGCAAAATATATATCCCCAAAATGCAAATCTGGGCTTTATCATTCTGCTCATGACCTTGGACGGCTCCTTAAAACCCCTGGGCTTGAATGTCATCAAATATAATGACAAAAGCAATGTGTTTAGCAATACGAAAATTTTCCCAAAAGTTGTTTACATTTTCTTCTCTACAATTTTTACTTTATTTCCTCTATGATTTATTTAGGTCTTTGGGGAAACACACAAAACATGGCTCACACACAAAAGAAAAACAAGAGTTACAGTGTAGACTTACTATTGTGAAAAATTACATACATAAATAATCTTTTAGTGGAATTTTACATTGTCAGTTTAAATTAGAAATTGTATACACACAAGTGTGTGTGTGTATTTTTTGAGGTAGAGGCTAAAACATGTTAAAAGGCCCATGTGAAATTTATTCTGAAAAAGATTCAGAAATCTGTCAGGATTATTTATGTCCTACCCCCACAAAAAAAGACACATAACAAGGAATCCTCCACTTGTCGATTCTTGAGTATAAATAAGATTTGTATCAAAGTAGCTAACGTAATTTAAAAAAAAAAAAGTGAGAGGCAAAATACATGATTATTTTCTCCAAATAAGCACATAATGGGAAATTCTATGATTTTTGATATCTTATGCAATAAATAACATGTGCTTTAAACATCTTCTAATTATCACTGAAATTTCCCTGCTCCTTCCCTAACTCAATTTGAAAATGTTTAAGATTACCAAATACTCCTTAGATAAGTCATTTGTACATTGTATAGTATATATACCTACTTATATGTACACTGATTTAGGCATTTCCAAGAATACAGAAAAGATATACTAATCTTTCTAATTCTATAAATAAATGATAATGGCAACTTCTCTTTTTAGTGTGTTCTCTATTCCTTTGTGCATTGACATGAAATTCTAGTGAAGATCAAACAATATGACAATTTTGGTAGTTTTTAATATGGGAACATACTTCTCATTGTTATAGATAAGTTTGAGATATAAAGTCTTGTTTACATATTCAGTGAGAAATCTCATTCTAAGCCTCTGGCTTTTAAATGTTTTGCGACTTTTGTTGCTTTGTGACAGTTGTAGCAGATCTTTCATTCATCATGCAGTGTAACTGGCATTCCACATGATTACTAAACCCAGCCATGGATTGTTAGCTCCAGGGAACTGCCAGGATGAAGTAAAGCTTTTTCAAACTCTGAGTAATTAACAGAAATGTTTACAAGGGGGGAAAAGTGGTATATCAAATTTCCTTTTAAACAACAGATTTTGAACTTGCTCTAAATTTGAATATTTCAACAGTTGCACTAAGATTCTATTGTAAAAGTACCCTATTGCCTGAAAAGCCTTGCCTGAATTTCTTCATTAGCAAGATCATAAGAAAAAATTATTTTCTGCATAAGAATGCAAGGCTCTGTGATTAAGAATAAAAATGATTGAATTAAGTGTTACTCAGTGTATATATAAACTGCTTAAAGTTATGTGTGATAGAATTGCTGGTGACAAGATGGACTTTTTAAAATCTGGGTTTGGATTACTACCTAAGATAAAATGGGCCAACCTCATCATAACTGTTCATTAGGTTGAAGTTTCAGGGTAGATAGACTATACCTGATCCCCTCAACCTCATATACCATTTCCATCTTCCTTAATTCACAGAATAACACAAGTTATCTGTCAGTTCTGATTTCTGTCTAAGGTAGGTTGACTACAATTAGGTACAATGCAGGCACACTGCTCAAAACTTATTTGATACAACCTACTAAGTTAAAAAAAAAAGGGCCTCATTATTAAATTTAAAAAAATTCTTTAATTTTGTATAAATTAAAATCAATAAGAAGTTTGTAAATATTTATAGATATTCCAAAGTATGTGAAATGAACTTTCTTTGTTTAAAGAAACATTACTTAAATAAACTTAAATCTCTTTGAGTCTATACAGATAAAATATAAAGGAGTATTTAATCCTTGTTTGTTGAAAAAAAATGTTACAAATGTATATGTAATCAATGAGGAAACTATTTTTCTCTTAGCTTAAATTAGATGCATATAATAGACATTCTAAGTTCAGTATCTAGTTAAGTGTTTTTTGATAGCAATAGATAGATGATAGATGGATAGATAGATAGATAGATAGATGGTCTACAGATAATTAGGTCAAAATATTTACATGTGGATACAAAGTAAATTGTTACTCATCTATTAGGAGCCCTTTCTCTAGTTACCATTTATACATATGACCTAAAGTTGATTGTCTGGTTTAAGTTACATATTAGTTACATCCTTCTTGTATTCAGTATGTTTTAAGATGAAAATTCTTAAGTTTGTATTCTTAAAGGGAATTAAATATAAAATGATATATTTACTGAAATAAGTTATAAAACCACTTGGTCTACTGTATTTTCAATATGAAAAATACTATTATAAAGAGGATATAATGTCTCCATAAGCCTGGTTACCCAGGAAGACACTAGCATGAATCCCCAAAATACTCTTTCAAGAGACATGATGCATATCCTCCATTCTTTCATCAAACTGTTATCAATTTATCCTATTTACTTGTCTAATAATTTAAGCTACATAATTAGATTTTTTTTCAAATCATTATGGTTAAGATGCATCTCTTTAATCTGAGACACTGTGAAGGAACCTTACAGCCCAGTGTTTCTCATCTGCTTACTTATTCCATTATACATTAATCACCTTTGATTTGTTACTAACTTTTTAGACCCTCTTCCATGAACATTAGTACAATTTAATTTGTCTAAATATGTTGCATTTGGCAATTTGGAAGGCACTAAGGGCTGATATAAAAGACTGATACAATATAATACAACACAACACAATACAACATGGTAGAATATAACAGAATAATTTAAAGGAAAGATTAAATTTTAGGTGAACAAAGAACTTGGATAGGCAGGGACATCAAGTGATATGGGGCCAAACAGGATCTGTTTTGCTGACAGTTGACAAGGTGAGCACCTAAGAGTAAAAATGATCTCTAGGTTAATGCAGGCATTGGACTGTATGCTTGGAATGAAAGTTTAGGAGAGAGCACTGTGGTCGCTACTTTGATTGCTCTACATCAGGATCAACTCTCCAGTGTCCTTTGCCCTCTTCAGAGGGAGATTATTTGCAAGGGGGAAGCTCTACAGGCTTATTCTGCATTTAGTCAGGAACCAAAGAAAAGTCCAAAAGGCTCCTAGAACAGAATGCCAAACCATTAGGAATGACTTGTTCAGTACACAAACTACAAAAATACATTCTTTATAGAGCAAAACTCTGGTACATAAGACTATTATGAGAATTCTTCACCAAGAAAAAGAAAACAAACCTTTAAATCAGTCTTAATCTGTCCACATTGGGTCATTTTTGGATCACTTAAAAATATTCTTAGTTTAATGTATGTACAACAATTTTTTAGGTTGATTAATTTAAAAGGACTGATCCAGGATATGAAATGAGATAGCAGAAATTTTTGGTATAATTTAAGAGAAAACATTTAAAAATCATTGGGATGCAAGAATTCTAGGGTGAGTCCATCAGGAGACATAATAACAGTGATTAAAGAGCACCAGTTCTGGAGTTAGAGTGTGTGAGTTAAGTTCCTTTTTGGCTTTGTCACATAAAAAGATGGGCAATATACTAAGCTCTGACTTGAAATGATACTGAAGCCATTTGAAACAGTGTTTGTTAACCTTCAGTCTGCTTAAAAATGTCCTAGAGAAGATTGTTAAAAATACTGATCATTGGTCTCTATCACTACACTTCGATTTGATATATCAAGGTGAATCTGGTGTAGTTGGCAACCATATCAAAATTTAAAGAGTATTTATTTAAAATGCTATTTTTCTTTCTTGAAAAAAATCATTTTGAATTATTTAAAAGTCTTCTAAGTCAGCTGCTGAAGAAATTACTCCTTGGAAAGGTACATTATTGCACAGCTTGTAAATTACTAAAAATAATATATGCATAACAAAGATCCTCTCAGACATTTGTATTGTACCAGTTCAATACGCAACTAACTAAAAATCTATGATTTGGGAGTATACCTTACCAATATGTTAGATTGAATTATCAATTAATATTGAATGGACCCTATACTGTCAAATGCATATTAATACATATTTTAGGTCTAATGGAAGAAAATATAAAAATGAGGTAAACTTCCTGATAATTTTACAATTGTTTTATTTTTAATAATAGCTCAAAAATATGTTCTAAGCTTAGGATTTTGAAATGATGCACTTATTTAATTGTCTAGACTAGCACACCACTGATTAGAAGCATACACCCCAAATATGGAGCATGATTAGGCATTGTGATACAGAAAAAGAAATCTCTCTCTCTCACACATATAGTTGATAACATAAGGATATTAAACTTTACTAGTATTTAGTTCATGAATTCATATTACTGCCTTCTTCTATCTCATAAGAAGGTGATGTATCATTTATGGTAAGCAGAGAAAGGTAGAATTTTTCACATGTGGGAGCATTGACAATTGTCAATTGTTTTCCACATATTATAGTTTGCCTGTTTCTGCTTATAATTTACAGATGTACCATGTAACTAGTCTAACATGCACAAAATCAGCACAGGATATAGAGAACTTTGTAATGAAACATAGTTTGAATATAAGCACAAGACCACAAGAAAGTAACAAAGTTGAACATTCTTAATATTTGTATAAGGAATCATCAGCAAAATTACAGTGTAAAACTAATGACAATTTGTAGTATACTACTTAACATTTTAAAAAATGTTTCTTCATTCTCTCTAAGATTCAGATGGTGTTTTTAAATATGAGTGTGAAAATAATGGTTTTGCTTTATTTAGTAAAACACATTTTATGAAGAGAGAGAATTTTAAATAGTTACTTAGAATAGTTTCCTTGGTATTTCACTTTGTTATTTACAATATTTCTGTCATTTATAAAAGCCCTCTCATAGTCATATACTTAAAAAATTGTAAACAAATAATTTAATGTGTTAAAAGTCTTTCAAAGAAAGATGTGCTCTAAATATAAAAACAAAACAAAACAAAAAAGCATTGCATTTCCCATTAGTTTATAAGAACAATCAAATGACATTAGGGAGAATGAAACTTTACCAGACAGATTTTAACAAAAATATTTGCATAATGGTAGATTGATTTGGAACCTGATCATTATAATTTAGAAAACACAGTTAATAATGTACTTCCATTTGGACCCATTTATGTATGAAATCTACTTTTTAGTAGCCATTAAAAACAATTATCAAAATAAACTTCTGAAGTACAAAGTTTTATGCCAAAACTTTAAAATATAATAAAGCATATTTAATCATGTTGCCATTATTTAATAATAAACTCAACATGATTTGAAAGTAAATTGAACATGATTTGAGAGTAAATTGGAATACACACGTGTGGTGGTACATAGAATGGAATAAGTCCCACGTTACACCAAAGATTTAAATTCAACAAGATTTTTAAAATATTCTGAAGTATTTATGTTACTTTTATCTCATCCATTTTAACTTATATCTTTGGTTATCTTCCATAATATAAAAAAAAAACAACAACACAATTCAAGTATAGTATAAAGCATTTTAAAAATAAACAATTACATATACATATTTTGGGTTCATTACTTAAGAAATTTTACTGATTAAAGATCAGAAAAGTTTGAAGACTAAATGACTGTTGGCATGAACTTCTTTAGATTGTGACAAGGGTTCAATAACCAAAACATTTCTCTAGATTTGAAACTAAGAGATACAGTCATGTGAAAACACACATCTTATCAGTGTACAAGATTTTATTTACTTTTGTAATCACAAACTCTGGAGGAGAAAAAAGATATAATACAGGTTAAAAAGATGAAATGTGTATACTTGTGAACTAAATTAGCATGTCTCAATACAAACATTAAGAACATGATTGAGAAACCACTTACATATATTGGTACCTATTTTGAATATTAGTAGATAATGATTAAAAAGCACTGTAGCATTAAGTGTGAAAAGCACTTTTAAAACAAAGTGATTCTGACTCTTGGTGATCTCCTATAGGCATTTTGATGCACTAAGAGATTTTGGCTAAACTTCTTAACCTTAATGCCGCCATAAGTTAATTAACACCAATACAAATAGACACAACTGTGTGCAGTTTCTGAGTATATAATCTGTGTTTTACATGTAAAACATTTGAATAAACATGCTATGAGAATCTGAACTGTGAAAAATAATCCATGTGCCTGCAAATTCTAAAATATGGAGAAATTTCCATCAGACTATCCATACAAAAAGAATACATTTTAAATGAGCTTAGAGCACATAGTTCATTATTTGTTTTTTAAATGCTTTACTACAAACCAACATATAAACACCAATTCTCAATAACATCAATATATTTGAAAATTTATGCAAATGTAAAAACGTTTATTTAGTATAAAACAGTATAGTATAGAATATTATATAGTATTATACATGATTTAAAATAAAGAATAAGTGAACAACATGGAATCATGTAAAATAGAGACCACAAATCCAAATGTCGGTATTTGGATGTGCATTAAATATGTGGGATTTTTTAATTTCTAGAAACAAATATGCTCTCCCCAATTCTTTTTTTAAATTTATTTATTTATTTTGAGAGAGAGAGAGAGAGAGAGAGAGAGAGAGAACAGGAGCAGGGGAAGGCAGAGAGAGAGGGAGAGAAAGAATCCCAAGCAGGCTCCATGCTGTCAGTGCAGAGCCTGATACAGGGCTTGAACTTACTAACCAGGAGATCATGACCTGAGCCAAACTGAAATCAAGAGTCGGAAGTTTAACCACTGAGCCACCCAGGCACCCCCCCCCCCGCCCCCAATTCTTCATGTAACATCAGCCTTGTGGTATATCACTTGTTTTGCAACTTTTGGTAGAGATATAAATACATCAAACTCTCATCCTAATATATTACAAATACCCAAAGTAGAGATTAAAAAAATTACAGTTGATACTGTAGGAAGCAACCTGAAGAGGTGGGGACTGTGGCAGAAGGCAGTGTATATGTCTAGTACTGGCAGCCATTCAGGGACATGGGAAGGGTTTTGACAGATTTGTTTTTGAACAGATACATGGATTTATATATGAAATCAATTGATTGATTTTTTTTCAGGTCCAATCTTTAAGATACAGTGTAAGAAAAATGATATAGTCTACTGACTGCATTTAGTCCATGGACATTAATTTCTGTTTCTAGATAAAGCCTCTAAAAATACTGATTAATGACATTATTCCATTTGCGGGAAATTATTAGAAATTTTTACCACATTTACAGCAAACTTTGTTCTCCAAAAGCTGAATAGCTGTTAATATCATGTGAGTATCATAAAGAGATGATCCTCTATGACTGGTCAACTAGGGTGGAAAAGAGAGTGAAGGAGAGCCTTCATAGGAAGCCCAGATAAAATCCAGGAAAAGAAGTTTGCTTCAGGTGTGGTTGTAAAGTTAATGTATGTGATGCAGACACACATCAATTCTACTTATGTATGTAGTTACAGTTCCAATCTAATTTACTTCTCCTGCATTTGAACATTTTTCAAATCCACGAGAGAGTGACTCATCATTAGTGTGGAAAGGCTGTAGGATGAGGTGAAAAGAGCATCATCTCTGAAGCTGTGTATCCTCGGGTGTGAATGTCACTTAGCTATACGGCCTTAAACAATTCACTAAATCTCTGTAAGTTTCTATTTCATTATCATGTCTATTTCAAAAGGTTTATTGTGATGATAAATATGTGAGGCCTCTGCACCATGTAGTGTTGATAATGGTCCTTGATGAATGTGAGTTTTTCCCAGTGCAGACTGTTTAGATGCCTGTAGAAGTTTAGATGTTGAAAGAATGCATATTTGCATACTGCTAGGGTATACACTCAAATGTAGATAATGAGAATGATTCAAATTGTCTGTATGAGAGAGAAATGTGAATGATTAAAGTAAATTAAAACGACAATACAAACTGGTTACTTTATTATCACACGTTTCTGGTGTAAATGAGAAATGGTACAGCTGTTATGGAAGATGGTTTTGTAGTTTCCCACAAATGCAGAGATATTCTTACCATATGATACAGAATTTATGCTCTTAGATATTTACTAAATGAATTGAAATCTTAGCTCCACACAAATACCTGCACACAAGTGTTTACACAAGCTTCATCCATAATTACTAAATGTTGGAAGCGACCAAGATGTCCTTCGATAAGGTTAATGGATAAACTGTGGTACATCCATACAGTGCCACATAGCAATGAAAAATGAGTTCTCAAACCAGGAAAAACATGAAGGAAACGTAAATTCATATTACTAAATGAAAGAAGTCCATTTGAAAAGGCTATATACTCTTAAGACTTTAATAATATGACATTCTTTCTTTATTTTTAATGTTTATTTTTGAGAGAGAGAGAGAGAGAGAGAGAGCAGGGGAGGGACAGAGAGAGAGAGACAGAGGATCTGAAGCAGAGTCTGTGCTGTCAGAACACAGAGCTCTAACTCGTCCATCTGAGCCCAAGTTGGATACTTAAGCGACTGAACCACCCAGGCACCCCTAACAATACATTCTAAAAGAGGCAAAACTGGGGGTGAAGGACTCCCAGTTAAGGACAGACTCTTGGTTGCAGCTCTGGTAATGAATTCGCGGATGATGAGTTTGAGCCCTGCATGGGGCTTCACGATGGTATTGCAGAGCCTGCTTGGGATCTCTCTCCTCTCTTTGCCCCTCCCCCCCACTCATTCGTGCACACATGCACACACACTTCTCTTTCAAAATAAACAAGTAGGGGCGCCTGGGTGGCGCAGTCGGTTAAGCGTCCGACTTCAGCCAGGTCACGATCTCGCGGTCCGTGAGTTCGAGCCCCGCGTCGGGCTCTGGGCTGATGGCTCAGAGCCTGGAGCCTGTTTCCGATTCTGTGTCTCCCTCTCTCTCTGCCCCTCCCCTGTTCATGCTCTGTCTCTCTCTGTCCCAAAAATAAATAAACGTTGGAAAAAAAATTAAAAAAAAATAATAAACAAGTAAATTTCTTTAAAACAATAAAAGAAGCAAAACTATAGAGACAGTAAAAATATCATTAAAAAAACAGACACAGATTGCCATGTAGAAGGAAATAAGTGGAGGGTAATTGAATATGTGGATTAATAAAGAGTATGATTCCATTTATTAATGTTTGATACTGACAGATTTTAGGCTTCATTCCTTTTTCTTCCCTTTTTGCTCCACTTCTGGAAAAACTTATAAGAAAATTTGGATGCTCCTTCATTTAGCACCTGTGAGAATTTCAAATCATAAAAGTCCCCACCTTTGGGAAATTCTCACTCATGCCATAACCCCAGCCACCTTGAGCCAGTTTCCTTATTATTTTTGGACCCATTTGGGAGCCACTCTTCTTTCCCTACAAGGTCTTAACCTTTTTACAATCTTTTACGGTGTGTATGTTATCATTCTCATCATAGAATCAAGTTTTGGGTGGGCGTCCATTTTGTATCTGTAGGATGTTCACAATAGTCCGTGAGTTCTGTGAGTAATATGTCCAGAATATAAGGGGTCTTTTATATGTTTGTCTGTGTGGCTTACTAGTTCTGCTGCCAGCTGACAAGTAAGTATACTCTTTGAGCTCTTGCTTAGTGGCTACCTTGTATTTTGAGCTGTGCTGCTTAAAGTTGCATTTTCAGAGTATTACCCAGTCTCTGTCTTAACTGACCTATTTACTGGAGGTTTCAAGAATTGGCATTTAGCAATAGGAGTATGAATTTAGGGCCCTTCTGAAAATGGCCTAGGTTCATATGTTTTACCCCAGAACTCCGTATTTCAGAGTGACCTGCGTGTCTTAGTCCCAGCATAAACCATGCCTGAAGCCAGGTTCAGAGAAACAATTCTTACCCTGTGACTGTTGGTGGTGTGTGTCAACCAAGCAAATGCGACAGTGATGGAGGAAGGCATCCCTCTCTTAGAAACTTTGATTACCTGAGGAGCCCCTTGGGACTGACTGAGTGAATAGGAGTTCATATGCTACATTGGTGTCTTCAGCACCATTCCACGTTATGGAACTTGCTGGAGAGATGCTATTTTTGATCTCTTAACCAGGAGGAATATTAACATACTCTATATATCTACCTTGCCTATTGATCAGCTTAGTCAGCCATTTGTCCTAGCCACTTATACTTCTCTGCTGATCACTTCTGATTTCATCTGTTGGTGATCTCA
The DNA here is from genome assembly GCF_018350155.1 of Leopardus geoffroyi. NCBI lineage: Eukaryota > Metazoa > Chordata > Mammalia > Carnivora > Felidae > Leopardus > Leopardus geoffroyi. The sequence goes on from NC_059326.1 coordinate 43,103,041, forward strand.
CTACATCTCTGTTCTCCTGAGATCAACTGTCTGGGTAACAAATAATGAGACCCCTACTCCAAAACCATGGATTGACATTACTCTTTAAAGGGAAGATCTCTCTAACTGTACCACATATATAAGGTGTTTTAGAGAACAACTACTCTTCAAGCTGATGCACCAAATTCTGATGGTGTTACTAACTTGACTACCAGTGGGGGAAAAATGCATGGTGTTGCCACTTACTCCTGCATTAACATCAGGGTATAGTTTATCTTCTATCCATGGAAACACCTCTGCCATCTTTGAGCCTCAAAGTGTAGAGCCTCCATTCTTTAGACAAAATGTGATGTAGCCCTCACCCAAACACAAAAAGCCTCTCATTGTTTCTGACTCAGGATGAATAGCAGTAGGAAAATCTTTCTATACAAGAAAATTTTACTCCAACCCCTCAAAGTGGCCCCTATGGACCAGAAAAAAAAATCACAATAAGTCTCCAATATTGATTTATTGATTCACAATGACTGTACTTTTTTCTCTAGTAAAATGTGGACATTTCTTGCAAATTAAAACACTTTGTTATAGTAGTTCTGTCAGGGAGGATAGAAAAGGGAGTATTTAGGGTTTCAAGGCCCAAAGGTATTTTGTCTCAGGAATTGCTAGGACTCAGACATGAAGCAATGCTTAACTGATTGGGTATTATGCAAGGGATTAAGATGTATGCCACTAGAACTAAGAGAAGATACAAAGCAGGAATAGAGAACTCAAAAACAAATAAGTAGTAAAGTACACACTCTGCCTTGAACTTATAATATCCTAAAATCTAGGAGGGCCATGAATAGCCTATATGCAGTATGACTTATATTTCAATGAAGAGCTATAATCAAAGTGTTGCTACACATATTTAATGAATTGGGAGGCAGAATATATTATCAGACTATGCAGCAATGGAAGCACTCTGGTTAGTGATGCAACTTTCTTAGAAAGAGGGAGTCTTAGCAACTTAAGACAGTTTCTGATCTTTGCTTTTATTGAGCAAATTCAGATTGAGCAATTTCAATCGATCACTAGGTTAGGTCATAAAATGATTTCTGTTTCAGAGAAATTTCTGTAATTTCCTGATATTTAAATATCAATAAGATCCATAATGCTTGGTCAGAGTAGTTATATCTATCACCTTTAAGAGGTCAGTTTTGGAACAGCTGTGGAAGATCATTTGTGGCAGTTCATCTACATCTGTAATAGGGAAAGAAGAGTTATTTACTCATTCATTCCCTACTCTCCTACAATTGTCATTCATGTTCACAAACCAATTGAAACCTGTTATCCATCCTGATAGAGGATATCCCCCTGAGGGAGGATATCCCCTTGAGGGAAGTGTGAAATTCCTTTTTCCTTTTTCTGGAGGGAATGGCTCACAAAGATACAGAAGTCACAATTTTTTAGTCATAAACAACATCTGCAATCAGAAGAAGGGCCTATAGAGCCACCAGAAAAAAAAAAAATCAGTCTCCAAATTCATGTTTATCCAGATATTTTTGATCTGAGTAATATGGACTATTCAATTTTCCACTGAGGTTATAAAATTATCTTCTAAGGCCAATGCAATGGTGGGTGTGGGAATCATGTAGGGAAGGAGGGAGAGAGGAAGAGGGGGAGATAAAAAGAAAGAAAAAGAGATAGCAAGAGAGGGAGAGAGTGCAAACATGCACATTTATAATCCCCAATGACTCTCAGCTACCTGAGAGCTGAACCAGACAAAAACGGTAAGATCCTATGTAAGACAAAAATAATTTAAGAGTTGAAATGCATGTTCTTATGGAGGTTATTGCTAGAGAAGCTGATATGGCTGGCAGATAGTATAGTCTGCAGGGTGACATGACTAACATATTTAAAAATAATTTTCCTTTGGGCATTGTAGTTATTGTTATGGTTTCATTATTATGATAAGATTTATTATTGATCTAGTGGGCTATAAAGGTAATGGCCAAAAATATTTGATTTGGATTTCTCAGCCTAAATGTTTTTCTTTAAATGTGTTCACTCTATAAGGCCTACACATGTGCAACATAAAGACTTAATACATGAGGCTGTATCTGTTTTTATAGAAAGAAATCCTATATGGGTATTTTAGTAATTCAGTGCCTATTGGACCATTAGCCTTATCACATAGTTAAGCTATTTGTTTTGATCTATATGTCTATAGAAATGTATTGATAGGTAAGTCTGTCTATAGCAAAGAATATCATGTGATGTTCAGGCCATCATAGAAAGAATTCAATGTTTGCTATTTGCAATTCATTGCTATTATGACGCAGCATTTTATTGGTTCATCCACTTCAGGATGTTATATCCTAACAACCTCAGGTTGTTAGGATATTATCTCTGTTTTTTTAATATTTATTTTTTTATTTATTTTGAGAGAGAGAGGGTGTGCACAAGCAGGGGAAGGGAAGAGAGAGAGAATTCCAACCAGGCTCCATGCTATCAGCACAGAGCCCAGTTCAGGGCTCAATCCCACAAATCAGGAGATCATGACCTGAGCTGAAATTAAGAGTCAGACGCTTAACCAACTGAGCCACCAAGACACCCTATCTCTGTTTTTAACAAGTACATAGCCACATATTTATGAAAATGGCTAAGGTTTTAGGAGTCAGTTTTGTCTGTTAATCAGAAGCATAATTTTCTTTTTTTTTTTTTTTTTTTTTTTTTAATTTTTTTTTTCAACGTTTATTTATTTTTGGGACAGAGAGAGACAGAGCATGAACGGGGGAGGGGCAGAGAGAGAGGGAGACACAGAATCGGAAACAGGCTCCAGGCTCTGAGCCATCAGCCCAGAGCCCGACGCGGGGCTCGAACTCCCGGACCGCGAGATCGTGACCTGGCTGAAGTCGGACGCTCAACCGACTGCGCCACCCAGGCGCCCCAGAAGCATAATTTTCTTAACAAAATGGAACCTTTGAGGGTTTGTCCCATGTTATATGATTTTAAATCAGAGAGACCCATTTCAAAGTGAGAAAGGCTAGAAAACTATGACTTAAAAAAAATTTTTTTAAATTGAAGTGTAGCTGACATAAAAGAGTTTTAGATATACAACATAGTGGTTTGACAATTATATACATTATGAAAGACTCACCTTGAGAAGTATAGTTACAATCAGTCACTAAAGTTATTACAATATTATTGTTTATATTCCTTATGTGGTACTGTCCATCCTTATATCTTACTTATTTTATAACTGGAAATTGGTACCTCTTAATCTCCTTCACCTATTTCATCTATTCCCCCATTCCCTTCCCTCCGGCAACCATCAGTTTATTCTCTAAATTTATGAGTCTATTCCTGTTTGGTGTTTGTTCATTTGTTTTGTTCTTTTTACAAAAGCATGTATTTATTTATTTATTCATTCATTCATTCACTCATCATTTATTTATTTTTGAGAGAGAGAGAGGGAGACGGCAAGGGGCAGAAGGAGAGGGAGATAGAGAAAATTATAAGCAGGCTCCATGCTGTCAGCATAGAGCCCAATGTGGGGTTCAAACTCATGAACAATAAGATCATGATCTGAGCCAGAATCAAGAGTCAGAAGCTTATCTGCCTGAACCCCAATTTGTTTTGGTCTTTATATTCCACATATAAGTGAAATCATATGGTATTTGTCTTTCTCTCACTTATGGTAATAATGAGCTTTTTAAAAATGATGGAATAGGTTTCCATTAAGATCCTGTAACAGACCAGTTACCAGTTAGCAGCTACTAAAGACACATAAGAAGCCACAATTCAAACTGTAGAAATACCAAGTGAGTCTTGATGACAAATGTTCTAGCCATCCTAATTTTGGCAAGTAATATTTGCAATTTCCTAGGGTTAAAAAAAAAAGTTAAGCGACTCCAGGGAATAATTTAATTTATCATTGCCTTGACTGTATTTACAGCTTCTTTAAAATTTAGATATCTAGTTATTTGGTATAAAAGTTGTAGTAAATTCCCAGATGTAGAAAGTGCTATGTCAAACTTCCAAAGACACCAATTGGTTTTGGGCCAGTTTGTTTGTAGTTGGTAGCTTAAGGGTAAACAATTTATCTTCAGAATGTTCATACAGCAACCAATAGTTCGTATTGTATAAGGGTTCCCTCACCCTATTGATAATAGGTTGCTGGCATACCAAACTAAAGGCAGGGAATCCTATTTTTGTTGTCTTTTTGGAAGGCTATAAGAAATAAAGCATTGGCAATATCCAAAGCGAAATATCAAATGCAGTTCTGCTAATACACTCACAATTCAGAGGTAAGTACTGTAAAAGTTATAATGGTTCAAGAAAACAAAAACAAAAACAATCCAGTTTATACCAAAGAAAATCCAAAAAGCTCAGCAACTGGGGGTATCAGGACCTCTGGAAGAGGGGGAAAAGTCAGGGCTGAGTATGAAAATATGGGTTATAAGTGTATTTAAAATACAGTATTTGAAATTGGAAAAAATATTGATAAGTATTTGAAGCTGGGCTTTAGGAAGATGGGAGTTTATTATACTCTTGTCTCCATTTTGATTTATGCTAGAAACTTTCCATAATAAAAGGTTTTTAAAAAAACAGGCTCCCAGGCATTCTCCCTAAATCTGCCTACCTACAAAGATATCCCTAATTGATCCTGACGGAAACTAGAAGTTTATTGTAACAAATGAATAAAATCAAGATCTCTGAATATGCAGGCATCAGAAAGAACTGAGGAAGAGGGTATTATACTCAAATCAAGGGCACTAAACAAACATTTATAACCTAAATGCAGAGACTTCCAGCCTTTTTTTTTCTCCTCTTGGACCACCAAAATAATGAGTCATATTCCCCAGGTAAGATATTAGAAGAATCTTACACAAGGAATCTAACCATTTCAAGAATAAGACTTGAAGAAACCAACACCAGGACTTCTCCCATAAGTAGTCCAACCTGTAATCTTAAAATGCAAGTGGACACACACACACACACACACACACACACACACAGCTTTCAATTAGTTTTTTGGTTCCCATTCTTAAAAATGAGCAGATAACCAAAGATGACTAGATACCTGAAGAAAGCTGTTAAAATGAATGACAAGAAGATATCAAACAAATAAGGGAAAAAGCAACTTGGTAAAACAGAGACTATTTAGGAAAATGAAAACCTCAAACAGCAACAAAAACAACTTGCCATTAATATCCTCAGAGGAGGGGAGATATTGCATCCATAAAGTAAAAATACAATGCTATTAAAGGTGTAATTAGAAAACATCAAAAAACTCTCAGAAATTAAAAATGTGATAGGAGAAATTAAAAGCTAAATAAACAAAGGATTGGAAGATCAAGCTAAACACATCTCCCAAACAGAAGACCAAAAAGACAAAATAATAATAATAATAATAATAATAATAATAATAATAATAAAGGAAAACAGGAAGAAAATGTAAGAAAAATAAAGAATCCCTCCTAAGATGTAATGTCTGTAAAACAGGGGTTCTAAAAAAGACACAAGAGGAAATAGTAGAAAGAAAAACAATCAAAGAATAAATTTAAAATAATTTCCAATAACCAAAAAACTTGAGTTTCTGGATTGAAGGACTCACTAAAAAGCTGAGCAAAAAAGATGAAAATAAAGCTGAATCAAGGAACATCAATGAAAATTTCAGAATACTGGGAATAAAGAAAAGATCTAAAAGTCACAGAAGAAGAGAAAAAAAGGTTATATACTAAGAATCAACAAGCAGATGGGTTTCAGGTTTATCAATAGTAATACCAGAAGTTAAGGAAAATGAAATAATGTCTTCAAAATCGTAAGGGAAAATAATTTCCAATCCGGAATTCTATACCAAACAAAAGTGTAAAATAAGTATAAAAATCAACTAGCGATATTTTTAGGCATACACATTATTTTGATTTTCATTCTGTGCATCCTTTATAAGAAAACTAATGAATGAAGTGCTTCACCAAGATGAGGAAACTAAACAATAAATAGGAAGACACTGGGTTCAAAACAAGAAAGAAAAGAAGGAACAACTCAGTATTAAAATAAAGGGAGACATCAGAGTAAGAGTGGAATAGCAGAGTCAGAGAACATTATCCAGATCAAGGAAAGTCAGAAGTTTCTAAGAGATGTCTCCAAGAATATTTATTTGAGAATATCTAAAATTAATAAATGTAATGATAGGGGATTATAACAGGCAGGGAATAGGGTGTGGAACATGGCAGTTGGGGATACATTTTGAAAAGTTTTATTTAAAAAAAGTAAACAATGGGGTGCCTGGGTGGCTCAGTCAGTTAAGTGTCTGACTTCTGCTCAGGTCATGATCTCATAGCTTGTGAGTTTGAGCCCTGCATTGGGCTCTGCACTGACAGCTCAGAGCCTGGAGCCTGCTTCAGATTCTGTGTCTCCCTCTCTCTCTCTGCCCCTCCCCCACTCACACTCTGTCTCTCTCTATCTCTCTCTCAAAAATAAATAAACATTAATAAAATAAAATAAAATAAGTAAACAAATAAAAAGGAGACATACTTTAGCACCACAGAAAACAGAAAATTAGAGAGAAAGGGAAAAGTAATTATGGTTTTCTACATGGCTCAACAGCAAATAGCATTACATAATATAAAAGAAAGAAAGAAAGAAAGAAAGAAAGAAAGAAAGAAAGAAAGAAAGAAGAAAGAAAGAAAATGAAGAAGAAAGAGGAGGAGGAGGAGAATAAGGAAGGATGAAAGGAAGGAAGGAAGGAAGGAAGGAAGGAAGGAAGGAAGGAAGGGAGGGAGGGAGGGAGGGAGGGTGGGAGGGAGGAAGGGGTCTGCAATATCCAAAGCAAAATACCAGTACTGACAACACACTCACAAGTAAGGGGTGGGTAGGTAGTAATAATGGTCTCTACTTCCTTATCTAAGCCTTTACCATCCACAGAAGTTTCAGGAACCTTCAAGAACCATTGGCCTTCAGGGGGCACCTGGGTGGCTCAGTCAGTTAAGCATCTGACTGTGGCTCAGGTCATGATCTCACAGTTTGTGAGTTTGAGCCCCGCATCAGGCTCTGGGCTGACAACTCAGAGACTGCTGCCTACTTTGGATTCTGTGTCTTCTTCTCTCTCTCTGACCCTCCCCTGTTCATACTCTGTCTCTCTCAAAAAATAAATAAACATTAAAAAATATAAAAAAAAAATAAAAAGCAAAACACTGGCCTTCAAGGGCCAAGCAGAGTTATAACACTTAGGAACCATACTGAATAGCACTATTGTTTTAATAAACCTTCTGTGAGATGATCAAGTTCTTTTTCTTTTACTGACTGTGGTATTATTTCAATCATATAATTTTGTCAGGCTTTATGGATACAGAATATTCTTGGATGTATATAGAATTGATTTTCCTAAAAGCCACAGGTGTGGGTAGCAATGCATGTATTCAATCAGCATGTTCGGGGTCCTGAAGGTCCATTCCCTTCTTTTGGCGGCTTAGCAGAGAGTTGGCTCAACAGGTCTGAGTTCGTTCAGAAGAAGAATGGGTTAGGACTACTTACTGTGCTCACAAGACTTTCTGTTTTTAACAAGGAAAGTTCTCTGACTAGGCATTTTTTATTGTTACATAGTTAACATGGATAATTCCTGCTCCCCCTCAAACTAAAAATATAGAAGGTGTTATGTAGATGGGATGCCTTTCTACTGGAACTTGGCTATAACATTCATAGACTGTCAGTGCTCGGCCTAAAGGAAAGGATAATGAGTTAGTGTATCAGGTGTCCTCGGCTAGGAAGTTTTTCCCCAGCAAGTCCTATATTTTATATCTGCATCATGGTATGTATCCATTAACATTTTACATGACAGCATGGCCAGGCCATGATAAGCTGAGACAACATTATACTGCGTATGTGAATGACTGCATGTCACTCTTTTTTCCTCGAGAAGTAAAACCCATGCTTCCCCATTTGTTCTGTTTCTCATATTTCACTGAATCAATCAGCTCGTTGTAAAAGAAACAGCCACAGATTAAGTAACCTGAGTTGGAATAGTTTGTTCCATACGTTTTATCCTTTTATTCCCTGCCAATCCTATTTGGTTTTTAATTGTGTAGGGTAGCAATTTTCTAAAATCTTTGTGGGGAAATAATTTAGGATATTATAAAAGAAACATTTGGAATGAGTAAGGGTTTGGTCTACAGCTAATATTTGTAAATATATTGCTAACATACACTAAGAACTTCTTTTTTGCCACTTATTGTCTTAAACTCATTACAAGGGATAATTTGTAATGATCAAGATCTCTATGAGAATTAGTAAATAAATGATACCCCTATGGTACTCAAAAATCTAGATGTATTAACTTATAATTTTAATATAAAAAGTTATTTTGTGATAGTAATAAAGTATATATGTATCTCACCTTTGGTAAAGATCTTTCTAAGTATAAGAAAAAAAGAAAAAAGATATTGAAAAGAACAATCTATTTGGACACAAAAATACAAAAATTCTGCATACAAAAGCACTGTAAACAAGGCTTAAATGTTAAACTGAAAAAAATCGTTGTTATGCATTTGACACACTTGGTATAAAGGGCTCTAGTATGTTGATAAGAAAATGAGGGACATCTAAATAGAAAAATATTTGAAATACTTAAATGCCCGGCTCATACCAGATACAAATCTACAAATGTACTGTCAGTGATAAAAAATACAAAACATCTTTGAACACTTGCTTTGCACCTGAAAATATGCTCAGGAAAAATTTTGCTTGAGCAAAATATGCTCACTACTTTTAACACTCACTAAGCCTTTCTATAAGGTAGACAGAGGCATACCAATTTTTCATATGAGGAAATTGAAGCAAAGTTTAAGTAATTTGACAAAAACTATACAACTGGTAAGGATTGTAAAAAAAGAAGAAAAATCTGATTCTGGCATTGGCAACTTAAAGTACCATGCTTTGATGAGAGTAAAGGGAAGCCTGTATTTTCAGATACTGTTGTTAGAAGGGTAAATTATAAGAACATTTTCATGGGCAATATAATATTATATGTTAACAACTTCATCAACATTTATATAATATATATATTTTTTAATTTTTTTAAGTTTATTTATTTTGAGAGAGAGAGAGAAAGCATAAGCAGAGAGGAAATAGTGAGAGAGAGGGAGAGAGAATCCCAAGCAGGCTCTGCACTGTCAATGCAGAGCCCAATGCAGGGTCTCGAACTCATGAACTGTGAGATCATGACCTGAGCTGAAATCAAGATTCAGTCATTTAACTGACTGAGCCACCCAGGAGCCCCCTCAACATTTATATTTTTATCCAATAATCCAACATCTAGGATATCTGAAACAAAATTAGAACCATAAAACATGTATAAAAATATATACAGTTGGATGTTTTAGCCCTAAATGTAATACTCTGTAGAAGCAATTCCTTTTGTGTTTAAAGTTGATATTTCACTCAAAGAAGACTACATCTGTCTTACGCAAATTTATCTTAAGACAAAATTGTTGGATAATTCTAATTACTCATAAGATAAAATCCTGTGAAGTCATTTTAAGTCATTACTAAAACACAGTATCTTGATGAAAAATCAAGATGACACTTAATACAAGAAGAGGCTATAAAAAGTTTTAAAAACAACACATGTCTGGGGCGCCTGGGTGGCTCAGTCAGTTGAGCGTCCAGCTTCGGCTCAGGTCATGATCTCACAGTTTGTGGGTTCGAGCTCTGCATCGGGCTCTGTGCTGACAGCTTAGAGTCTAGAGCCTGCTTTGAATTCTGTGTCTCCCTCTCTCTCTGCTCCTCTCCCATTCATGCTCTGTCTCTCTCTCACTCCTTCAAAAATAAATAAAAACATTAAAAAAATAAAAAAAAAAACACATGTCTGAAAGTAAAGGCTTTTAATTTATGTCTATACATTTTCAGTCTTGCATTGTTTTGTCAGATAACTAAAGCATACAGACTTGTGTTAATAATTCAGTTTGTGGTTTTTAAAGCAGTGTTTTAAACTGTATTTTAAATCACTGACCTGTATCCATAGTAATAGGAATAGTATTGCTAATTCATCAAAAACATTGAATCATACAACACTGGGAGATATTTAATTCAACTTAACTCTTACATTTGAAGTAATTTGCCTGGAGTCCCACTGCTGGTGCTGGTTTAGAGCTTGGATTAGTATTCAGGTCTCTTGGCTACTCATTTAGTGCTTCTTGCACTAATCTCTGCTCACTGATATATTATTTACATTTCAGAGCTAACCTAAGGCAATTAAATAAAATTATAAGTATATCCTCAACAAGAGCTATGGCTATATCTGTATGCTAATAGACCACAAATCAAACAAAAAAATAAATTATTTTGTAGACAGATATAACTGGTACATATGTTTTTACTATGATTTGCTAAAAAAACTTTTTTTCTACCCCAAATGACCACAATGAAGGGCGCTTTTTTTTTATATTATCTAACTGGCAAAAAGAACATTCCTTCCACAAAGACTACTTTCCTACTCCTCCCTCAGTAATCTGTTGTTTATAATGACTTTTTTAATCTACTTGCCCAACATTATCTCCTATAGGGATAGCATGTAAAGTCCATTCAAGTCTTTGGATCGTGGATGATGCTTCATGTATTATAGGGCATGTGTTGAAGTGCTTATAAACTATTAGTTCACTTACTCTTCATAACAACCATATAAAGCAGGTATTGATTTTATCCTCATTTCATCATGTGAAAATTGAGGTACACAGAGAGTAAATAACTTGCCTCTGCCAACTAAGAAATGGCAGAGAACGGAGAACCTCAGACTGTCTCCAGGGCTAAGCTCTTAACCTTATTCTCTGTGACCACTGAAATCTTACTTATCTTATTAACTTTGTTTATATTTCTCTAGAGCATTGCTTTGCATTTCACTGTGAGGGTTTCAGGATTTTAAGATTGTTTTTCAAAATTGTTTGGCCAAGTAAATATTTTCATTTGAGGCCAAGTTTGCAGTGGTAGGGTAGTGCATGTTCTTAGTTTTCTGGTATTCTTATATTATTATTTTTATATTCTGCTACAGATGTTTTTGTCTCTGTCAGTATATGGCAGCTTATTAATAAGTTCTGTTAGCATTTGTAGAGGCTCAAAGATAAATAAAGACTAACAATTTATTTAGATCATTAGAAACATATTGGTATTCCTGTGCAGATTATTAGTTTCATTGGTTGCAATAGACAACAACAATAACAATAACAATAACAACAACAACAACAACAACAACAACAACAAAACTCCTTTTTGGGAGTTTAAATACTATAGGTAAACATTCTGAGATCGCCAGTGTCACTACCTTAGAACAAGCCTGTATGAAGACAACACTGACTCTAATATTCACTAATGTTTCTGTACAATTTACTCTCTTGTAAAGTTGTCTTTAACAAATCATTTTACATTTTTAGGAAGAAAGAGAGGGGAAGAGTAAGAAAGAAAGGGAAAGGAAATAGAGCAGATACACCCTTCCATATTTATGAAGCACTGTATACTAGGCTGAAACTATATATTGGCAAAACAGCTCACTCTGGTGTTACAGAGTATCTATATGAGGAATAGCACTGCGGTTATTTAGGAAGGAAGCTTCTGAAGCTTCTGATGCTTAGCTAAAATAACCTACACTTTCATTGTGGATACTGCTACAGGAAGTATGGTAATAGAGACTATAAGTTCTGTCATAGGTTTTTAGAAGTTAACAACTGTATTGGAGGTATATATTGGAGAAGAATATCAAAAATGTTAATTAAAAACGATGCAATGCTTTTTTATTTTACATTTACATAGAATATCAACAATATATTCAAATATATTTCACTGAATTTTATGATGGCTTGGGAAAGTTTAGGTAAATGTAGAAGCTGGTGTATTGGACCAATTTTGCAATTTTAAATGACTGAAGTCTTACTATAGAAATCTTGCAAGCCCATTACATTTAGCCAGTGAAAAATTTCTGTTAGAGTGGAGAGAGAGGAAAAAGCAGAGGATATAAGAATCAAAGATAACAAGCATGGGACAGAAGACTTTATTCCTTCCTATAATTTGTTATTTTTCTAATATGTTAATCATAATATAAGCCAAATATATAACCATATATCCTGGGCACATAAATATAATTTACAGGAGTTACTTTTTTTTAAGTTTATTTATTTATTTACTTTTTTTGAGAGAGAGAAAGCTAGAAAAGGGCTGAAAGAGAAAGATAGAAAGAGAGAGAGAGAGAGAGAGAGAGAGAGAGAGAGAGAGAGAGAATCCCAATCAGGCTCTGTGCTGTCAGTGCAGAGCCTGACATGGGGCTTAATCTCACAAACTATGAAATCATGACCTGAGTTGAAATGAAGAGACACTCAACAAACTGAGCCACCCAGTGCCCCTACATTAGTTGCTTTTTGTTTAAAAAATAATTTTATCTATTTTTTTGCTCAAAAAGTGGCTTAGTACTCTAGTACTAAATCTTGATGCTTGCTTGTTATCAGGTGAAGAAAGCATGCTTTCTTTCACATTATTGAGTTGCCAATTGGGGCTGTATTTAAAATAGTTTATCAGACTTATATTAGGATTTAATTACAGTGGGTTGAATGATAAATAATTACACCGTGTCCCATAAATTGTCTCATGAATCTCTATATTGACAACTTTGACATAATATGTGCAGAGCTCAAACTACTCTAAGACAATGGTAATTTATAACTAATAGTACCTTTTAAAAAATAAAACAAAAAGATTTTCTTCCCAATCATTAGGATTTTCTGGGCTAAGAAATAAAATATTAAATATAGAAAGAGAAACTCCATGTAATATAATCAAGTATGGAATAGGATGTATTATGCAATGACCTCACCATTGACCTACCTGAAGTAGGTATGAGTTACAGAAAAGGCCAAAGATCCTCTTTTATTAGGAGGACAGCAAAGAACAGTCTTAAGTGGACCTTATGAACAAGATTAAATCAAAATATATTTACTTTAATACAATTTAGGTTTTAAATTCTATCAACTTTTACATCAAAGTAAAATTCTTGCTAAACATGATAGAAATTCCTACATTATCAAGTTCTTTTTCCACCAAACTTAATTCCAGAAATCCCAGTTGCTCCCAGTGAAAGCAACATCAATCTCTACAAGATTAGTATTTCTTCTTACACTACTTGAAATAAGTTGAAAGGGCATTAGATTTGGGAATGAAATTGAAAACAACTGCTTTCAGTCTTGTATTAGTTTTCTATTGCTGCTATAACAAATAAACACAAACTTAGTGTCTTCAAAATGACACAAAATTATTATATTAGGAACACCTGGATGGCTCAGTTGGTTAAGCATCTGATATTGGCTCAGGTTGTGATCTCATGGTTGTGAGGTCAAGCCCCACATTGGGCTCCACACTGAGCGTGGAGCCTGCTTGAGACTCTGACTCTCTCTCTCTCTCTCTCTCTCTCTCTCTCTTTCTCTCTCTCTCTCTATCCCTCTCTCTCCCTCTCCCTCTCTCTCTTTCTGACCCTTCCCTGCTTGCACACGTGTGTGCACATTCCACACACACACTCTCTCAAAATAAATGAATAAATATATTTTGTAAAAAAGTATTATTTTACAATTCTAGAAGCCAAACTCTGCAATCAGACTTAATGGTCTCAACTGAAGATGTTGCTAGGGTTAATTCCTTTCAGAGTTTCTGAAGGGTGAATCCGTTTTCTTTTTTCAGCTTTTAGAGGATTCTTGAAAGTGTGTTTTCTCCTCATCCTATTCTGAGCTCTCACCAGCAAAGATTTAACTTCCACATTTCTACTAACAGTCTGTTTACAATCATCTTTTTTTTCTCCTAGCATTCACTGCCAGATTCTGCTCATTATGTAGTTCCAAAATCACTTCCATACTTTGAAGGTTTTTGTTACAGCACTACTCCATTTCCAGGTGCCAAAAATCTGTATTAGTTTCCTATAGCTACTCTAACAAATTATCACAAACTTAGTGGTTTTTTTAATATAAATTTGTTCTCTTGTAGTTCTGGAGGTCAGAAGAGTAAATCAAGATACCCACATAACTGAAGTCTTCCTGAAGGATTCTAGGGAGCAGCCATTTACTTACTTTTTTCAGATGACAATCACCTGTATTCTTTGGACTATGATCTCTTCTTACATCATCCCAACTTCTTGATTCTATCATCACATCTACTGACTGGTTTCCTGGCTTCCTTTTATATAAGGATTCCTATGATTACATTGAATCCACCCGGAATATCCAGGATGCTCTCTCCATTTTCAGATCCTTATTTTTATTACATCTGCAAAGTCCCTTCGACCATGTAGAAGTAACATATACAAAAATTTCAGGGATTAGGATGTAAGCATTTTGGGAAGACTATTAGTTGGGCTACGACTAATCTTGTGTGCAAGAAAATTTTCAAAAATCTGGATCAACTAAGATAATGGAATGAAATGGAAGACTTTCTAACTAGGTAAATGATCTGGACATGTTTGATTAGTGGAAAAATATGAAGGAATATTAAAACACACAATATGGGGTTCATATGATGTGGGAGCTGAAAGTGAACAATCTAGGATTTAGAACAGAAGAACTGGGCAAGTGGGCTAACAGGGTGAATAGGGATAGCTAAGCTATTTTTATAAATATATGAATGGAATTGATAAGGCTTTGGCCTTAAGACCAATGATGAAAAAGAATGTCAGCCATGGATAGAACGTAAAATTAAGACAATAACACTACATATACTTGAAAAATATAAGAGTAAGAAATAATATATAAAAAGTATTAAGTACTGAGTGGTATTTAATTAATTATAGTTAAAATTAGTCATTCTACATGTTCTTTAGCAAAGTTTTCATTTCTACATAAATCTTCATGTTTTAAAAGGTAATATAGAATTACTATAATTATATTTACATTTAATGAAATAAAAGTGTTACTACTTTAGATTTGGGTTTTGAATTGAAGTCAAACTAGCTTCATATTTTTATAAAAATTGATACTGGAATACATTAAATATAATCCTCTGAGAAAAGAATAATTACATCTAAGTTACTTAAATATCAGAGGCTGAATTTCAAAGATTTTACAGAATTTTTGTAGAGAAAAGCATATTTCAGTCATTTTCTCTCCTCAGATTTATAGCAGAGAAGATAGTAAAAATTTTGCAAGAGAAATTTCAATGTTTTAAAATATTTTTTAAAGTTCCTTAAACATTTAATAATAATACACTTAACATTTTAATGCATTTTATATTGATATGGTTGCACAGTTGTATTATTCATCTGAAGTGTAAATATTCATTAAGAAAATGATTTCTCATAAACTAGTTACAAGAGGGCTCTAAACAAAAATTAACAAAACTTAGCCTCAAAATTAATTTGACAACATTATCAGAAAATTTCCCCAATTGAAGGAATGCTGGAGATTAGAAGACCAAGTTAAAACAGAAGAAGGAGAAAGCAAAATGTTTTGCCTTTGTTTGTATTCAGATTTCTTTTAAGAAAAAAAGTATTTAGAATTGGTTTACTGCTTGATTTTTGTGTATCTCTTTCCACTTAATTTTTACTTTTAGTTTTTGATTTTATTTTTTTAGGATTTTTTTTTTCTGGTAGATGCCATAGGGATCAAATTACAGTGTAAGTGTACTACTTAGACTTAATATTATACCACTTCACTCAAAGTATAAGATGCTTGTAATGCTGTAACTCATTTACTTCACATCTTTGTACTCTTATTTCCATTAACATTCTCTTTACATTTACTCTTTCTTGTGCTTGGGATTTATTCCTGTATATCTGAGGTTGAATCAATTCCCTTCATTTTGAAGAAATTCCTTTAACATTTCTTATAGTGTAGGACTGCTCCTGCAGATTCTCTCAGCCTTTATTTTTTCTGAAAATATCTGAATTACAGTCTCAATTATTAAGTAGTTTGTTGTTGTTGTTGTATTGAGGATTTGGGGTTGACTTTTCAAAGTCAAAAGCTTTGTCTTTGTCTATTGTCATTTGACCTCCATGCCCCTGTTGAAAATTCATACATTGTTCTTACCACTGTTCTCATTTATGTAATGTTGCATTTTTATCTAGCTGCTTTCAAGATCTCTTTTTCAGTTATCATGAATTAGTTTGGCTCTTAAATGCCTAAATGTTTTCTTAATTTTTTTTTCATGCTGCCTGTCATTAACTAAGCTTCTTGTACATGTAAGTTGATGTTTTTCATCAAAATGGAGAAGTTTCCATTATTATTTCTTCAAATGGTTTCCAGTGAAATTTCACTCTCCTCTCATTTGGGGGTCTAATGAAATATAATTAAAAAAAACTGAGATTGTTTCATAGAAGCATGATGCTTGTTTTTTGTTTTTGCTTTAAATTTTTTAATGTTTATTGTTTTGAGAGAAAGAGGGAGACAGAATATGAGTGGGGTAGGAGCAGAGACAGAGACACACACAGAAAATTAAGCAGACTCCAGGCTCTGAGTTGTCAGAACAGAGCCCAACATGGGGCTGGACTCACGGTTCATGAGTTCATGACCTGAGACGAAGTCAGATGCTTAACCGACTGATCCACCCAGGCACCCCTTATTTTTGTTTTTTCAATCATTTTTCTTCATTCTTCAAAACCATTACTATCTTTAAGTCTGTTTTCAAATTCACTGAACATTTTGCTGTCTTCCTTAGTTGTTACAGCCATTTACTAATTTTAGTTTTCATTTCAGCTACTGTAATTTTTATTCTTAAAATTTCCACTTGTCCATAAAAGCCTGTGCACAAATATTTATAGTAGCTTAATTCATAATTTCAAATAACAGCAAGAAAACAAAATGCTCCTCAGTGGATGAATGAATAAACAAACTGTGGTACATTCAGGCAAAGAAATATTACTCAGTGAGAAAAAGAAATTAGCTTTCAAGCCACAAAAATACATAAAGGATCAAAAATGAATACTGTAAAGTGAAAGAAGCCAGTCAGAAATGACTAAATAATATATGGTCCATTTACATGACATTCTAGAAAAGAAAAAACTACAGAGGTAATAAAAGATCAGTGGTTGTCAGGGGTTTGGAGGGAGTGAGAAACATATGAATAGAAGGAATGCAGGGAATTTTAGGTCAGTGAAACTATTCTATATGAGACTGTAATGGTGGATACATGAAATTATACAGTTGTGAAAATCCACAGAACTGTTTGGCACAAAGAATGGGTCTAATGTAAGCTATGGACTTAAGTTAATAAAAATGTGCAAAATATTGGTTCATCAGTTTTAATAAATGTACCATAATAATACAAGACATTAAAAATACAGAAAACTGAGATGTGAGAATGGGTATATTGCATGTGTATACAATCTGCTCATTTTTTTCTGTAAACCTAAAACTGCTCTAAAAATAGTCTATTAATGTGAAAATATTTTCATTTTGTCTTTTTTTTTTTGCATTATCATTTATCTGTTGAGGCTCTAAATATGTTAATTAATCTCAAACATATTTCTTAAAGCCCTTGAGCATATTTATTTTTATTTATTTTTAAAAAGTTTTAAATGTTTATGTATTTTTGAGAAAGACAGAAGACAAGTGGGGGAGGGGTAGAGAAAGAGGGAGACACAGAATCCAAAGCAGCCTCCAGGTACTTTTAGCTGTCAGCACAGAGTCCAACATGGGGCTTGAACCCACGAACCCGGAGATCATGATCTGAGCTGAAGTCAGATGCTTAACCGACTGAGCCACCCAGGCACCCTATCCTTGAGAATATTTATAATAGGTAATTTACTTATATTTTTAAATAAATAATAAATTTATTTATTTATTTATTTATTTATTTCAAGTTTTTATATACATTCTAGTCTGTTAACATATAGTGTAATATTGGTTTCAGGAGTAGCATTTAGTGATTCATCACTTACATACAACACCCAGTGTTTGTCACAATAATGTCCTCCATAATACCTATCACCCATTTAGCCCATTTGCCCCACCCATCACCCCTCCATCAACCCCCAGTTTGTTCTCTATAGTTAAGAGTCTGTTTCTCATTTTTTTTCTCTCATTTTCTAGATGTGGTGGGAATGACATAAATCTATCTCTGGATCTTCAAACAAGTAAAAATATGTTGTTTTCTTGGTCTATCCATCTTGTACTCCTTGATATGGTGAGTGTACAGGCAAAAAGCTTCATAGAAATTTTCCCCAGTATAACTTTTTTTTCCACAGTAGAGTCCTTTTTGATTGTCCCTACCCCTATTCACTCTTATTACCTCAAAAGGTTGTTTCTATATTTTATTCAGAATTTATAATTGTTTCTGTAGAAGGGTAAGTCCAATACAAAATATAGCCCTATTATTGGGAGTAGATATTTCTTACTGGTTTTATTATAGGAATCTAGTCGGTAAGAGCTTTTATTAGTAATGGTACTAATATTACTTTATTAGCAATCTTTAAAATTTGGAGTCCTGTGACAAATCTAAAGAAAACAGATAAAATATATAAATATATCAATGATTTCATAATTAAAAGTCACAAGCATAATAAAAATGTGCTGTATCAAATCTGCCTCAAAGTAATACATTTAGACCAAGGTGTAATTAGGTTGCAGCAACTTAACTCCCTAGTAAAAATTTTTAAAAATCTAATTTCATCCCACCAAAAAGACAAGAACACATTGGCACAAAGGTTACAACATGAGAGATGATGGTGACAGAGCCATTAGAAGAGATGGGAAAGATCAGCACAATACTGCAGCCACTATCCTTTGTTGTGAGAATTTGTTTCCTATTTTCCTTATATAAGTTTTCAGAATTTGGTCTCTAAAACCCTTAAATGAAAAACATAACTGGCTTTAATAGTGACTCCTGTAAGTGAGTCTCAATTTCTTCTGACTTCTTATGAGGATAAAATATTATAATTTAAGTAAAGTCCTATGAAACATGTAATTAATCAATAGAAAATGATAACATTTTTAAGTGTCTAGAGCAGTTTCTAACACCTAGTAGAAATATTTGTTTTTTTCTCTTCCGTTCATCTCTCCAAAATGAATGGCAACTATAAGCAATCCTACAAACTGCATTTCTTCTTGTTAGCAATAAAATTGAGAAAATCTTCTCATCACAAGTTTTTCCTTGCTGTTTCCTTACTAACCATCATAATTCTAAAGTGCTGTATTTTAGCTGAGACTATGAGGATTAGGAGGAAAGGAAATAATTTCATCTTATTTACGTTACCTTCTTCTTTTTCTGTCTTAAATTTTGGAGAAAATAATCTCATTATGTCACTTTTATCAGTATTTCATTTTAAATTCCCTTCCCACAAGCCACTCTGCATGTGCTCTTTGACCTACACTTTCAGAGCACCTTCTGAATCTCTAAAGTCAGCTTTGAAATGGATCTTTGAAGGGATAGAGTGCAATAGAGCAAGGCAGGTAAGGAAAACTAAGAAGATCTCTGTGTTAGTCCTTATCTAGTCTTAAATCATATGGTAAACTTTGACATATAATTTAACCCTAGTTTGACCTCTTTAAAAATTGTCATAAAAATACCTGTCTCACAAGGTTTATTATAAAGAAAAATTATACGTTAGTGAAATTATTGGATCCCTTCTCTTGGGTGTGCAACAAATTACCAAGTATTTTGAGGCATTATCAATTTTGATTACTTTTCTAATCTTAACATTTTAATGTGCGGTGAATAATATGGAATTCTATATCAGTAACATGTTACAACTGTAAGATAATTTTAGTTTTTAGGTTGAGTTTAGTCCAACATTATAGATGTGTCAAGAGAAAGGCAATGCCAGAGCATTAAAGTTTGAATTGTTTTAATATCTCTCTGGACAGTTGTTATCAGAACAATTAATTATATATTTCATCTGGCAGGAAACAAACATTATGAAGGAAGGAAAATATTAAAAATCAATTTTTAAATGAAAAAATTTTGTCAAGATATTATTTCATGGTCAATATATATTAAAACAACTTAAAATTTTTTTTTAACCTTTATTCATTTATGAGAGACAGAGAGACAGAGCATGAGCGGGGGAGAGTAGAGAGAGAGGAAGACACAGAATCTGAAGCAGGTTCCAGGCTCTGAGCTGTCAGCACAGAGCCGACACGGAGCTTGAACCCATGAACCGTGAGATCACGACCTGAGCCAAAGTCGGTCACTTAACCCACTGAGCCACCCAGGTGCCCTGTATTAAAACAACTTTTTATACCATAGAATTCAAAGGTAATATTCACAAATATTTAAATTATTGAGTTATATTGTGATCCATCTAATTTATTTTGCTTGTTATAATTTCCTCAAAAGATTCAATACATATCACTCTAAAAATATGCACAACAAATATGGGGGTTTGAACTTCGTCAGAGCCAACAAATTCAGAAGACAAATACCATGTTTAATTGATTTTATTCTAATATACTATGAGTTCAGTGTGATGTTATGACCTTCAGCTATAGTCTTGTGGCTGTTCCCTATTATCAGTTGGAGGCACTAGATTAAAACATGACCTTTAACAATTACCAAAAGAGATCATCTGTGTTTTCTCTATTCAAAGAGTTATGGGTTCTTTTAACCTTTTGAAGAGAACTTTTATTCATCCAGTGTTATTTAAAAACCCAAATGACTTTTTGAGACCCTTTTAATTCTAAAGAGGGGAGATATTTAAAGAAGGACAAGGTGAGTATTAAAATTAAACATTTGGTAGTCAGTGTATAGACTCTTGCCTGTGATGTATTCAAAAGCCTGTGAACATTCAGTGTTAGTGCAAATTGATGTCAACCCTACTGAGAGAACAGAAGCCCTGTGAGTCTGTTGAGCTTCTGAATATTCCTGAAGCCTCTGGTGAGATGTCTGAATTGAAGTTTGTCAGACAGTGTATAAAGGCAAAATTCTTGAATTTACTTTCTACATCAAAATCCAGAGACTTGTATTTAACATTTCCAACTGATTAATAAACAGAATGTGAGAAAAATTTGAGATACTGAGTGGCTGGATTTCATCAGAAATTAACTGGTCAATGGAAAGAATTGCATAACTCCAGAAAGGGGCTAGGCTTTATATTTGGGTAAATTTTTTCTTGACTGCAATTTTAAAGTAGAGAAGGATTGTTATTTGACAAAAAGGGGATGAGTTTCCTAAAATAAGATTAACTATGTAAAAAGAATCTTGAAGACCTGGGAGAGAAAATTCTACGAGAAACTGACCCTTAATTTTGCCTATGTGTACCACATAGAAGAAACTGTGTTAGCCATCTTAAATAACATGCAAAATAATATAGTTAAAAATACATTAAAACAAAGTAAATCAAGTTTTAATCTATGTGGATGAGCCAATGAATACAATATTCCTTGAATACAAAAAAAATAGACATAGGGAATTTAAATTAATAACACTAAATAGCATAGGGGCACCTGGGTGGCTCAGTTGGTTGAGCATCTGACTCTTGGTTTCAGTTCAGGTCATGATTTTGAGGTTCGTGAGTTCAAGGCCCACATTGGGCTCCACGTTGACAGTGCAGAATTTGCTTGGGTTTCTCTCTCTCCCTCTCTCTCTGCCCCTCCCCTGCTTGTTCTCTCTCTCTCTCTCTCAAAATAAATAAGTAAACTTAAAAAACACACTACCTAGTATAAAGAATAACTACTATAAAGATAAGAGGTGTAGGTTTTAAGGAAACTGGAATACATATAATACTGTGTATGCCAAATTACACAGACACTAAATATATGAGAAAACTTTTTAGAAATGCAAGATGATTTTAGTAAACATTTCCAAGAATTTGAGAAACCCGGTATGCAAAAACAAGGGAAACAGAAGAATTTGATAGTAAACAATTGTTCTCTTTGATTGCTTTAGAAAGAATCATTACTGAACAGAAGTATTTATTTCTTTAAAAATTCATGGAAGATTCACAGTAAATCAATCAAACTCTTTGCTGCACTCCCCAAATGAATGAATGAATGAATGAATAAATAAGTAAGTAAATAAATAAATAAATACATACAAAAGAAAGAAAGAAAGAAAGAAAGAAAGAAAGAAAGAAAGAAAAGGAGAGAGCATTTTTAAGGTGATATTCTGATCCAAATCAAAGAAAGTTTTAAAAATAAAGCAAATTATAATAGATGTCTGTAAAAGGTGCTAACAGAATTCACCAGAGATAGGATAGGTTTTTCAACGAACTATTTAAAATGTTTGTTTGTTTATTTATGAGAGAAAGGGGGCAGGGAGAGAATTCAAAGCAGGCTCCTTGCTGTCAGCACAGAGCCCAACATGGAGCTCAAACTCACAAACCGTAATATCATGACCTGAATGACCTGAATGACCTGAATGAATTCAACAGACCAACGCTTAACCGACTGAGCCACTCAGGTGTCCCATCAACAAACTTTTAAGTATTACAACTAGATAGAATGAAAATGTGCCTTATCCCTTACTTCACTTTGTACCATACACAAAAATAAAGAATATAAAGACTGAAGTACCCAGCATAAAAGCAAAATCTCTAAAATCTCTAGAGCAAAGTACAGGAGGAAATCTTCTGTACCTTGGGGAAGACACAGATTATTTAGACAGAATACAATATTAACATATAAAAATAATAAATTGAATTACCAAAATTAAAATCACATTCTCTTCAAAAAAATACTACTACAAAAATAGAAAGATTAGCCACAGGTAGGAGTGAACATTCTTGATGCATGTATCTGCCAAAGGATTTATGTTCAGAATATATAAAGAACTTTTATGATTAAATATTAAGAAATTTAAAAATCTAAAAATGAGTAAAAGTCTGAACACACACTACAAAAAGGAAAACACATTATACACAATGTCAGTAAACAAGTAAGTAAATATTAAACATAAATTGTCACAAGGGAAATGCAAAATAAAGAGCAATGAGATACCAGTTCACATTCATTAGATGGCTAAAACTAAAAATATGATAGTACCAGATTTGCCTAGATATGAACGCTCATTTAGAATGCTTGTCATTGCAAGAGTAATTACACAATGACACAATTTTTAAGTAATGACTTAACAATTACACTCCTAGGTATTTATCAAAAGAAATAAAATCATCTGTCCAATATATTCATGCATAATTACAGCCATTATATTTTTAATAGTTGACATGGAAAAAAACGCCAAATACCCATCAACAGTCAAAAGGATACATAAGATATAGTATGTTCACATGATGGAATCCTAATCAGTAA
This sequence comes from Leopardus geoffroyi, assembly GCF_018350155.1. NCBI lineage: Eukaryota > Metazoa > Chordata > Mammalia > Carnivora > Felidae > Leopardus > Leopardus geoffroyi. The sequence goes on from NC_059326.1 coordinate 43,126,200, forward strand.
TTTTAGAAAGTATGAACTACTGACTGACACATGTAACTATGTGTCTGAAGTCAAAAAATGTATGCGGAGCAAAATAAGCCAAGACTGCTACCATGGGATTTTCTTTATGTGAATTTCTAGAATTAGATATACTTATCCATTGTAGAAATGAGATCAGTGGTGTGTAAAACATGGATTTGGAGTCAATAATTTATAACAAAGGAGTAAAGGGAATTTTATATGATGATAGAAAAGTTTTAAACTTGATCAACTTGATAGTTATTCTGCTGTATAAATTTTTCCAAATCCATTGAATTACACACTTACTATGTGCGAATTTTACTTTAGGTAATTTATGCCTCAATAAAGTCAATAAAAATGGACCAAAATAAATGTTGTTTCCTGAATATTAAGAAATCTTTACATTATTACAAAATAGGATTTAACTTACTAGTGCCAGGCAGAATTTATTATCAGAGTATAATTTAGCTACGTAGATAGATTATCAGGATATCCACCTATCTGTGACTCCAACAAATTAAAGATGAAAATTCATCTTTAACAGTAAACTCTGTAATGCCATCTGACAAAGATTAGTTTTTCTGGATAATTCCATGAAAAATAGAATAGAATAGGAATAGAATATTACCTTTTATAAGATGCAAAAATGTTTACCCTAAAAACCCAAACAGTAAAATGACTGTTAAAATCAACTTTAGAAGGATGTCTATAAGGGGTGCCTGGGTAGCTCAGTCGGTTAAGCATCTGACTTTGGTTCAGGTCATGATCTTGTGGTTTGTGAGTTCCAGCCCCATGTCAGGCTCTGTGCTGACAGCTCAAAGCCTGAAGCCTGCTTCTGATTCTTATTCTTATTCTATCTCTCTCTCGCTCTCTCTCTCTCTCTCTCTCTCTCTGCTCCTCCCCTATCACACTCTGTCTTTCTCGGTCTCTCAAAAATAAATAAACATTAAAAATTTTTAAAAAGAGAAGGATGTCGTAATCATAATATCAGTAAACAATATCTCAGGTATTCTAGAAAATTCAAGAAGACTGGAAAACAAACTATTCTAAATTAAACATACTAGGATAAGTCATTTATGCAGATACTATAATTATACAACTAGAAACACACACACACACACACACACACACACACACAATCTTTGGAGGAACATGAAAGAATCTTGTGTCTCTACGAAGTATCATGAACAAAATCTAGATACAACCGGCTGAATTCAAATAATAAATTCTGCCCCTGGTAAAGTGGTGGCAGCTGCTGTCTGTGTTCAATTATATTAGCCTAAGCCTTTTCTGGGCTACTTGGAAACTGCCACAAATATGTGTAATTCATCCAGAAATCTGAGCCAAATGTACCTTTAGAATTTGGGATGTCCCTCACTTTTACACTCCTTTCTAGGGTTTTTTTCCCTCACTTCCCAGCTCCTATTATCTTCATCTGTTTGGACTACCATAACAAAATACCACAGAATGGGTACCTTATAAGCAACAGTAATTTACTTTTCATAGTTCTGGAGAATGGGAAGTCTAAGATTATAGTGCCAGCAGATTCAGTGTTTAATGAGGGCTCACTTCTTAGAAGATGCCTTCTCACTGTATCCTCAAATGGAGGAAGGACAGAGGAAGTTCTCTGGGGTCTCTTTTGTAAGAGCATTAATCCCATTCAGGAGAGTTCCATCCTCTTGACCTAAGTACCTCCCAAAGGCCCTTCATCCTGAAAAATCATATTGAGCATTAAGATTTGGAGATGGGGGGACACAAATATTCAGACCATAGCATTCCACCCCAAACCCCAAAATTCATGTCCTTCTCACAGGCAAAATACATTCATTTTACCCCACCAGTCCCCAAAGTGTTAACTCATTCCAGCATTAACTCAAAAATTTAAAGTTGGTCTCATCTAAATATCATCTAAATCAAATATGGGTGAGACTCAAGGTACAATTAATTCTGAGGCAAATTGTTCTCTAGCTGTGAATCAGTGAAATTAAACAAGTTAGGTGCTTCCAAAATGCATTGGTGGGATAGAATGGGTAAACATTCCCATCCCAAAAGTGAGAAATAGGAAATAAGGGTGTTTCAGGCCCCAAGCAAGTCCAAAATTCAACAGAGAAACAGCATCAAATTTTAAAGCTCAAAATAATCTTCTTTAACTGGATGTTGTGAATTCCAGGCCCACTGAGGCAGGGGTCCTCCCTTCTAGACACGCTGGAGTGTCCTCAAACCCCCTGGCTTTGCTGAGCACAGCTCATGCAGCTACTCTCTGTGGCTCCCCAGAGCTGGAATCACAAGCTGGTGGCCTTACCTGCTTGGGTCTCAGGGGCAGCCAAACACTATGGATCTACTGGGCATTGCCCTACTGGTCACCTGGTCTTTGTTACAGTCTCTGCCTTGGGTCACATGTCTGTAGCTCCAGCATATCCCATCCTTCAAAACCTAGGTGGAGGTAGCCATGCTTTTCTGGCTTTGCTGGGTAGATCCCCCCCCCCCAACATCTTTGAGTAGGGGTCATCTGACCTATTGAATCCAGGCAATGGCCTCCCTTTTGAAACTGAGGAAGCAGTCCTCATTACCTCTGAATTGCCTTTGAGGAACTTCTCTTATTCTTAAAGAATATTGCATATTCTTAGCCAAATAGCTCTATGGTTCCATCCTGTAAAATATAAATCTGGCAGGGGCACCTGGGTGACTCAGTTGGTTAAGTGTGTGACTCTTGATTTTGGCTCCGGTTATGATCTCATGGTTTGTGAGACTGGGCCCTGGTTGAGCTCTGTGCTGACAGTGTGGAGCCTGCTTGGGATTCTCTCTCTCCCTCTCTCTTTGTCCCTCCCTCACCTTCTCTCTCTCTCTCTCTCTCTCTCTCTTAGACTAAATAAAAAATAAACACTAAAAAAAATACAAGTCTGATAACCTTCTTTCATTCCTGCCTGTCTCCTTCCCCTTTGGTTCAAGTTGGCTATTTTCATGCTAACAGGACTGATTAAGTTTATGGTTCACACTAAAACTAATCCATCCAGGTTGCTTAACAAAATACTGTAGAATAGGTAGCTTATAAACAAGAGTAGTTTATTTCTCACAGTTTTGGAGTATAGGAAATGCAAGATTATGGTGCCAGCAGATTTCATGTTCAGGGAGGGCCCAGGGATTTCTAGCTGTGTGGCCACATGGTAGAAAGAGCTAGGGAGATCTTTGGGATCTCTTTTATAAAAGTACTGATTCTATTCATGAGAGGATCTACTCTCATGACCCAAGCATCTCTGGAATACCCTACTTCTAATACTACCACACTGAGAATTTGGATTTCAACACATTCAGACCCTTACACCTATAGCTGCCTTAACTTTGTCCTCTACTACCCAAGAAATGAGACTATAGATTTTCTTCCTAAGTTTTAGCTAAAAGGTATATCCCCCCCTTAGGCTAAAGGACATAAGAGAATGCACCCATGCCACGTGCGCACGCGTGTGCACACACACACACACACACAGAAATTTATCCAGTGACTTCCCTTTTATCCAAGCTTCAACTTCTTTTCAGTATGTGTCTCTACTAGTTTGTTATTCAGTGCCTTTAGACAGTTTTTGTTTCATTTGGAATTTGTTATCTGCAAAAGGGATAAATTTTCTTTCCCCTGGAAAAGTTTTAATGATATTAACTGGTCATTTCCAGTGATATTAATTAAAGATGAAAATTGAATAATCATGCATGATATGCTAAAATAATATTTCTTAAGCATTTTAAATACAATGATTTATATTAGACAATTTTATTTCCATACTCATTTGTTGTACTATGTTGTGTTTAACAAAAATAGAAATTGCAAATTTTTAAATAAAGATTTAGTTTTCAAAATAAACTCACGAAGATGATATATATTTTTTAAATGTTTATTTATTTTGAGACAGAGAGAGAAACAGAGAGAAAGAGAGAGAGAGAGAGAGAATGCAAGTGGGGAGGGGCAGAGAGAGAGAGAGAGGGAGAGAATCCCAAGCAGATTCCATGCTGTCAGACAGAGCCCAACATGGGGCTTGATCCCAGGAGCCCCAAGATCACGAAATCATGACCTGAGCCGAAATCAAGAGTCTGAAACTTAACCAACTGAGCCACTCAGGTGCCCGAAGAATGATGTACGTTTATAAATTAATATACATATATATTTTTGTAGAGAGTGAATCTAACTTTATCAGTAAAGCAGTTTTAAAGTAAATCAGTAAGATGAGAACACCACTTATAAAAGTGATGTCGCCACCTGTAGTAATCACATGCCTTGAACTACATAGTTCCTAAAATGTTTTAACTTGTAGAAAAAATATACTTAAATATTTGACCACACATTAGATCCTTATTTAAGATTTAAATTTGTTATGGCATTGGACTGCTCTATAAGAAAAAGTTGAAAATGTTGCCTACTGGTAAGACTGAAGTGTCGTTGCAGCAAGATCTCAGCATTCACCTTCTAACTTGTTGAAAAGAAGATTCAGCCAGTGTGAAGTCATAGAACATGTGCTTATATCTCAGTCAAAAGGGAAAACAATCCTGAATTTGAATGTTTTTTCAAATTTCATTAGCTTTGTCCAGGTGACAAAGTTAATCAAATGCTGGACTAAACATTAAATTTGTTTTCAATGTATTTTTTTCCCTAACTTTTTGTAGTTTGAGATGTCTCCCCTTTGACTTTAATACTATGTAAAATGAGAAGATATGTAGAGATGTACAGGTATAACTTATGACTGTGGTGACCATATAATTTATCAATTAAACTGTGACACTTAAGAGTGAGGGTGTTGCCATCAGTAATTACTCTGGAATGTCAGGAGAAAGCTAGAGCTATAGTTAAAGCAAAGATACATGGACCTGCAACCATGAAGGCTTAAATGTAACTTACATCTGCATTCTCTAATTGAGGTATTATTTTTAATACTATTATTTAAAAGAAATGAATAGGATTTGTTTTTTCTCTGTTATTAATGGATTTTTTTCCTCTCAGTCCAATCAGAGAGAAGCCAATATGGGCTCCAACGACACCCTCTTGGCAAGGATCATTGTTATTATTTTTGTCTAGCTTGCTCACTATTGGTATACTTCAGGTTTTTTTCCCTTCTCACCTGCATTATGGTGTATTTGTAACATGTGCTGAACTTGTCTGCCAGTTTTGACCTCGAGTGCAATCTATATACTCTTAAACCTCTTGAATATCTCTTTATTTAACACAGAAAAACTAATTACTCACCATGAAGTGCAAGGCACTTTTTTTTCCCTTGTCTTGTTTCTTGTTTTATTCTTGTCTGCCACTTTGCTCATCTTTCTCTCTCTGTCCATGATTTTGCACTCTATTCTCAGCCAAACACACTCCTCCATTGATTCAGGCTAAGCCTCTGTGTACAATTTATTTGCTAGGAATATAACTGCTCTCCTTACTATCTGGTAAACACGTATTCCTGTTTGAAAATGTAGTTCAAACTTTGACTCTTCTATCATGATTTTCTTAACACATCTAAATGTATGATGTGTTTATTTATGGATTAAAAAATGTGTTTTTTTAATAAAATTTACATATTAATATAGTTTTAAAAATGCATATTTATGCATTAGGAACCTGAAAAACATAAGATATAGGGCATATCTTTCTCATTTTGTATCTCTGTTGTCTCTTTCACTACCTTTTTAATAAGTGCTGATAAATATTTAATGAAATAAGTGACACTGCCATGAAACTTTCTTTTGTTGCTTATTGCCAATTTACCTGTGGCTTCGCATCTTGTCTGTTATAAAATTTCCATTTTTAAAGAATTTTGAGGAGTGCTTGGGTGGCTAAGTTGGTTAAGCATCCAACTTCAGTTCAGGTCATGATTTCACAGTTCATGAGTTTGAGCCCCACATTGGGTTCTGTGCTGACAGCTCAGAGCCTAGAGCCTGTTTCAGATTCTATGTCTCCCTCTCTCTCTGCCCCTCCCTGCCTGTGCTCTGGGTTTCTCTGTCTCTCAACAATAAATAAACATTAAAAAATTAAAAACTTTTTAAATTTCCTGACATTTTGGTAAAATTTTAAAGTTAATATATTGGGATTTAAAATTATATATTTTTGTCTTCTAAAAGCTTACAAAAATTTATTTTTTAAATATCTTTTATTCCAAGTCTCTGTACTCACTCTAAGAAATACGTAAACCAGATATTGTTCTTTTTTACCAAAACAGAGGAATATGAATTGACTAAATATAATTATTTCAACGTGAAATAATGCATTACAGAAAACGGTAAATTAAAAAATGTGTGGTTTTAATGTTTATGTTAAAGAATAAAAATAAAATTTTACCTAATATGTGGATTAACTGATTGGTATAATTAACTGTAATGAAAGTATAAATTATTCTGTGGCATATCTCATTATGGTATTACTTTGAATATACATGTAAAATGGAGAAATTATATATAAGAGAATCTACCAAAAAAAAAAAAAAGATTTTGAAAGATGAGGTGGAAAATAAATCTAAAGGTAAATTAAGCTATTCCCCTTGGAAAGCTGATATCCCTCAATTATTTTATTAATTTTGATCCATTTAAGTCACAGAAAGTAGACTCACAATCTAAACAAGCTATACTTAACAAAGTATCCAATCAACTTTATCAAAGGGGTATGTAAAATTACCTAAAAACCATTCACCTTTTTGGAGCACTATCCTAAATAATTTGAGTACAGGGATGACATTTAAAAGTAAAGAAGAAAAATGGGAAGAGAAGATTATATAAGGAGATGCATTTCCTTCATTCAATTTAACACTATCATTTTTCTTAATTATTCTTGACTTTTTACCCATTTCATCTATTTTCCATGAGCTCCCTTCAGCAGTTTTAAAAAAAAATAGGGCAGTTACTTTTCAGAACAAATTGTCTATTGCTGTCTTTTTAATCTTGATCCTACCCCTCATCTATAAGCAGATAGCATCACCTGTCTATAAGCAAGTGTGTTTTTACCAAGAATTTCTATAAATGCATTACTGAAGATAGAATTACTTTCTTAAACTAAATAAGGCAGTGAGGCACTTGCTTATATCCACTACTTTACAGGTAATATCTTTGCATTTGTAACAAAGTGTATTCATTTAAAAATATGACTATGTATTTACAGTTATAAAATTATAAATTAACTAATACTTCAATATTAGAATGATAATATAATTATTCAAATTAAAATTGTGAAGAAAACAAGTGTTGTATTCAACCCATAATTATTCATATGTAAATAAAAAACCATGAGGACAAATAGTGAGAAAGAATAATGTACTAACATTATTTTATATTATATTGGAGTTTTAAGATTTTATGGTGATTCTTTAAACTGATCTTTGATTTTTAATTATTGTCAATTATTTCAATAAAATCAACAACACAAATGAAATTTAATGATTTAATTCATGTTGCTACTTAAAGTGCTTTATTTATGTATTCATATCTTGAAAATATTTTTAGGAGAGGTGTTCAAAATATAATCTAGATATGAGGTAGATTGTTATTTATTGTATTATTTTAAAATTACTTTTTTAAAGTTTATTTATTTATTTTGAGGGAGAGAGAGCATGAATGTATTCAAGTAGGGGAGGGGCAGACAGAGAGAGGGAGAGAGAGAATCCCAAGCAGGCTCAGCATTGTCAGCACAGAGCCAATGGGGGCTCAGTCCCACAAACCATGGGATCATGATCTGAGCCAAAACCAAGAGTTGGACGCTTAACCAACTGAGCAACCCAGGTACCCTTAAAATTACTTTTTAAAATTTAAATCATTACTCTAAAAATATTGGGATAAATTGTTCTATATTTTATACAAATCAATGACAAGTTTTGAAAATAAAGTATATAAAAAACATAAACAAGTGTGCTACTTGTCACAATATATATACCATAAAATCACAATATTTTAGAGAATGGATGGAAACAGATGGAACACTTGATTTTACATTTAGAAAACCTGTATCACCGCCAAGTTGGTTTTTGAAAGTAACCCATACAAACTATGTTTTTATTTTTATTTTTTAGAGACAGAGTGCACACTAGCAGGGAGAGGGGTAGAGAGAGAGAAAGAGAGAGAGAGAGAGAGAGAGAGAGAGAGAGAGAGAGAGAATCTTAGGCAGGCTCCTCAGCATGGAGCCCAACAGGGGGCTCTATCCCATGACCCTGGGATTATGACCTGAGCTGGAATGAAGAGTTGGACACTCAACCTACTGAGCCACCCAGGCACGCCCTATATCAATTATTTCTTCTGTTTATACACCTCACACTCAGCAGATATACCAATAATTCTACTAGAATTATTTTATTGAGTATAATTGCCTCATCAAAATTTTTCTAGGACTTGACCAAATAATCTACTACTAACCCAAAGAAATTCTAACCTCAATATTCTTCAATAAATGCTCTACGTATCCAGATGAACTATCATCCTTCCACAAAAAATTATTTATACCTGGATGATTATAAGACTGGAAAAAATCCTACCAATAACTCAATAAATAAAATTATATGCAACAGGAATCATATGGTGGTTTATTATTACTGTTTTGAAAAGTGACTCATAATAGAAAACTTTCATGAATACTATTAAAATATGATTATTTCCACCAATTTAAACCAACTAATTAAGTAGTAAATATAAGATTATTACACTCAGTGGAAATTCTCTGTTGAATATTTAGCAGTAAAAAATATTAACTAAAATATTTGTTGATAAATAATAACATTTATATTACCCTGTTAAAGTTTATGATAAGACTCAGAATCAGATATGCTACCTAATTCTCAAATCTTATATGAAAAACAAAAAAAAAAAAAATGAGTTGATTTTATTTAACATATATTTTATAAAGGAGCATTTTTCTGAACATAAAGTTAATAGTTACGTTAAATCAATTGTTAAATGGCAGCCCATAAAGAGTTGTATTCACTTCAATGTGTCAGATCCCTTGAGATCACACACATACATATAGATATCCATACATGTACACATATATATACACATACACATATACACACATATGTACACATATGCCTATACATTTATATAGAGATAAAATATAAAAGAGTATTTATATAGAAACATTAATTGATGTGGAAAGCAGAGTGTATAAGTTTAAGTATTTACTGAATAATGAAAATCAAAAATTGACAACGGCATTTTTTGAGGGATGGAGGGTAAAGAGTCCATGGCACTCCACCAAAGAATGGAAGGAAAACCTCATTGCAACTAATACGATTATTAATTAGAGAAAGCCAGGTCAGTGGGAAACTCTTCCCTTGCTCCTTTTTCCTTAGAAGCTAGATATTTTTTTTAGTATGAGCTAGAGCTCAGCCCTAGCTGGATATTGATCCTCTAGGGATCCTCTATTCAAAAAAGATAAGCTATTGTCAAGTGAAAAATTATTTACTTTTCAGTGAAGACTTAGATATTCTATACCAAAATACCTAGGAGAGGTAAAAAAATAAAAAACATAAGTGAAAAAGTCCTCACAATTAAAACAGCAAAAACAGAAAATGATCCAAAAAGGCTATTTCATATTTATATAGGATAAAAATCACTACAAAGATAAATGATTCTAAAAAATAAAAATTTACCTAACATTGTGATTTAAAAGTATATAAAACAAGTACTGTTAATTGATGTATGGATAATTGACATATATACAATTATAGTGGAATGATTTAATTTATTTCTGTTACAAATGGATGGAAGAACTTGAAAAATTAATTAGGATATGAAACACTGAATGACAAAAATAACAAGTTTGAGTTAATGGCCATGTAAAACATTATTCCTAACATAGTGTACACATTTTACTTACACATACAAGAAATATTTAGAAGTGTTGCTGGGTATTAGGCATTAATAAAGAGAAGACTGAACACAAGAAAGCTAACACTGGAATCAGGAAGACCGGGAATAAAAACAGGGCATGGCTTTGAAATAAGATCCTCTCAGTAGGGATCAGTATCCTCACATCTATAATGAGAAGGAAGGAATGGGCAATCCCAGGGACCACTTCCAGGTCTAAAATTCTATAAATCTGTGGCATATGATTTGTCTTTAAAACATGGTCAGTGCTATGCAAAGAAAAACAAGTTTTGGTGTAATGATCCTAATATCTACTTGACTGCAGCTGGAAGTTGATATCATCACTGCATTGGAGTCATAAAGCAACTGTAATTGGCTCTTAAGGCTGTTCTGACATTGATTTACTTTCCCAGTCTGCACAAATGTGGAGATTTATGTTAAGGTAAAACACAACACAGATCAGCATGCCAGAATCACAATTTGTTTAGCTATCCTGTAATGTTCTGAGATTATCTTAGGGGGGTGCTGGTGAGTGGGCAGTACCATTGTTAGTCTTGGACTCACACCAGAACAGTTTGCCTCTTGGCTGGCTCCCTGATTTATGCATTCTGTAAGCTGGAACTCAACACTTAACCTAAAGTGGCTCAGCTCCCTTATCTGCAGAAGGGGGTATGTGGTAACATTACCTCTTGGAGAATTTTGTGAAGACTGAACATTTAGAAAGTCTTGTACTTAATGAGTTCTTTATAAGTAGTAGCTATGATTATGTTAGCTTTTATCTTCCCAAGGATCATTACCCTGGAAATGAAAAAGATATGTAGAATACTACTAGGATGAGAATTTAGCTTATATTTTTTTCTTTGAAGTAATTAAAGAGCATGTTCACTTATAATTCAGATCTAATTTGTAATCTGTCTTAAATAGAAGATATACCCTAGGTAACCTGAGATCAGCATTAAGCCCAAAGTTGGTATCATTCACCTCTGTAGAAGTAGCTCTATTGAAAGAGACAGTGTACACATTTTATTTATACATACAAGAAATATTTAGAAGTGTTGATTGGGCATTAGGCATTAAGAAAAAAATCACAGTTTCAAAAATCTTAAAACATATATAAAAATCATTACTGTAGAAAGATACTCTGTTCAAACCTTCTACTGAAAATAATGGAAATTACGTGATGAAATAAGTTTTAAATCTTTTACGAGCATTACAATACTAGCAAGATAGCAAAAAGTTATCAGGCCAAAAATATCAGTGATGATCAAAATCAAAGAAATTAGCAGATTACTGAAGCTGGTTTTTCCCCAAATTAGTTGGCAAATGGGGAACTTGAACAATTGATTTTCAAGATCAGGGAGATACAAGGATGAGAGAACAAATTTCAGAGTCCACCTAAATTGTGGAGTCTAATGAAGAAACTAATGATGACTTTCAGTGTGAGGGTGAACCCAAAATAAAACTGCATCATCCTCCTTCAGGAAATGTTGCTTTAAAGTTAAGCATAAGTTTCTTTGATACTAATCAGAGCATGGAAAAATGGTGTTGAGAAGTTGTAAATATAGCATCTCTCCTGTAGACAGTAACCTCAAGTTCACCTTAGGCGGAGAAAAAATCATCAAGCCATTAATTTAGTTTAAAACAGTTTCTAAATTTAATGCCTTCTGAAGCCTGGCAACAAAAGTAAACAAAGATTCTCCTTAGAGTTGCCCTTACCTCATGAGCCCTAAAATGCTCTAATACACAATTTTCCTGGAGAATGATTGACTCAGCATAGACACAAGCAGAATTACAAATATATATAAATATAAATATATATGTGTGTGTTCATTCACATATATATTCATTTACATATAAATAAATATAAGTGCATATGTGTGTAACAGTAGGAACAGACATGAAAAGACTTCAACTATTGGAGTTATCAGTTACATATTAAAATATAGGAATCCACAAGACAGCAAAATGATATTGTCATTGCACCAATAGAAATAATTGTAAATTAGAATTCTGTATGCAGAAAAAACATTTCCATGGAAACAGAAAATTTAGATATTTTCATACAAACAAAATTTGAGAGATTTTACCACCAACAAACCCAAACTAAAAGAAATTTTAGCAGATATATTTTAGGCAGTAAGACAGTGCTCATGAGTGAGTCCCCAATACGTAAGAAATGAAGAATAAGAATAGTATAAGTATATGCATAAATATAAATAGACATTAACCACATGAAATAATATTAATGATTACTTCTAAATTTAAAAGAAAAAAGATAAAGATTTTTTTTTAATTTTGGAGAGAGAGCAAGAGCATGAGCGGAGGAGAGGGGCAGAGGGAGAGAGAAAGAAAATCTTAAGCAGGTTTCATGCTGAGCATGGAGCCCAATGCAGGGCTCATTCCCATGACCCTGGGATCATGACCTGAAGCAAAATCAAGAGTTGGACACTCAATGAACTGAGGGACCCAGGCACCACGTTGAGAAAGATTTTTTTTTTTTGATGTAAGGGCTAAATAGATTTAAATGTTTTCTAATTTTGCATCATCCAGCTACACATTTTTTTTTTAATTCTAGTATACTTAACATACAATGTTATATCAGTTTCAGGTGTACAATACTATACTATTCAACAATTCTATACATTACTCAGTGCACATCACAATAAGTGTACTCTTAATCCCCTTTACCTAATTCACCCATCCTCCACTCACCACCCCTCTTGTAACTATCAGTTTGTTTGCTGTAGTTAAGAGTCTGTTTCTTAATTTGTCTCTTTTTTCTGTAGTTCATTTGTTTTGTGTTTCTTACATTCCACATATGAGTGAAATCATATGGTATTTGTGTTTCTCTGACTTATTTCACTCAGCATTATACCCTCTAGATTCATCCATGTTGTTGCAAATGGCAAGATTTCATTCTTTTTTATGGCCAAGTAATATTCCATTATATATATATATATATATATATATATATATATATACACACACACACACACACACACACACACACACACACACACACTATCCCTTATTTATCCATTCATCTACTGATGGATGCTTGAGCTGTTACATATTTTGGCTATTGCAAATAATACTTCAATAAACATAGGAGTGCATATATCTTTTCAAATTAATGTTTTTGTATTCTTTAGGGAAATATCCAGTAGTAGAATTACTGGATTATGGTAGTTCTATTTTTAGTTTTTTGAGGAACTTCCATTCTGTTTTCCACAGCAGGTGGATTCCTACCAACAGTGCACTAGGGTTCCTTTTTCTCTATATCCTTGTCAACATTTGTTTCTTGTGTTTTTTATTTTAGCCATTCTGACAGGTGTGAGGTGATATCTCATGGGGTTTTGATTTGCATTTCTCTGATGATTAGTGGTATTGAGCACCCTTTCATATGTTTGTTAACCATCTGTATGTCTTTTTTGTAGAAATGTCTGTTCATGTCTTCTGCAAGAGGGTACATTTTTTTTGCAATAAATTAAATATAGATTATAGGATTTCTAGTAAAACTAGCAAAGTAATAGAAAAATATAAAAGATGTTAGGAACAGAAAATAGTAGAAACATCCTGTAAAATGTTGGAGAAAAACTAAAATAACAATTAAAAATTCTATCAATCCAAAAGATGGGAAGAAATAGAAAAATAATAGAAAACATGTAAAAATAAAAAGCACAAAGTTAGTTTGAGAATCCAAATATATTAGCAAACATGTTAAATATAAATGGATTAATTATACCACTTAAAAGATAACGCTTACAAGATTAGAAATAAGTGATATTCTCTTTCCATATGGTAAGAGTGAACAAAACTCAAAGGACTGAATATCAAGCATGTTGTCAAAGAGCATGTTGTCAAATCACAGGGAACTGAGATAAATTTCAGTGGCAAAGGATAACTTAAAGTCCCATAAGTTTAGAAAACTTAAAAGATAATTCTGAGTAAATAAAGATTGAATAATAAGTCATAAGAATATTAGCAATATTTCAAAATACACTATAAACAAAATGATACATATAAGAACTATAATAGTCCTATATAAAATAAATAAAAAAAAATAGAGGGAGATTTGTATACTTTAAAGGCTAATACTACTGAAGAAATAATGAAAATTACTAAGCTATCAATCTATCTCAAGGAGAAACTTTAAGAAAAGCAACAAAATAAATACTCAAAAAATGTAAAAGGGGATAATAAAGAATGGTAATAATATAATTAGAACTCAAAAATAAAGTAATATATAAAGTGATAATAATTAGAACTCAAAGTAATAATAAATTAGAGCTCAAATATAATAGAATCAAAAAGAGAATATGTACTTTGATAAAACTGGTAAAATTAATACAGACATGAAGAGATTGATTTTTTAAAAAAAGCACAAGGACCTTGTGGGTGGGTCAGTTAGTTAAGCTTCAGACTCTTGATATCAGCTCAGGTCATGATCTCACAGTTCCTGAGCCTGAGCTCCACATTGGGCTCTGCTTGCGATTCTCTCTCTTTCTCTCTCTCTCTCTCTCTCCCTCTCTCACCGTCCCTAGCCCCCTCACATTCTCTCTCTCTCTCTCTCCCAAAATAAATCAATAAACTTAAAAAATTAAAAGCATAGCTACCAATATCAGCAATAAAAAATGAATTATAGTTGCTATAAACATTAATATAGTCAGAATTATAAAAAATATGCAAATACATTTGAACCATTAAGGAAACAAATTTCTAGAAAATTATTTCTTGCTAAATTAAGTACAAAGAAATAGCAGAAATAATATAAAATTATATTAAATTACATTAAATAATTAAAATATTCCAAGGAAGACCTCTAGATCAGGATGACTTTTCAATGAATTATGAAAAACATTTAAACCAATAATTAAACATTATCAATAATATTATTAATAATATAAAATTACATAATAATAACCAATTATCACATTATTCCCAAAAATAGAAAAAAAGAGAACTCTTCCAAATCACTTTACAATAAGAAAAAAAAAAATTCAAACCTAAGAAGGACAGTCGTAGTAAGATAATTAATGGGCCAATTTCACAAAGGAAACTTAATGCAAATATCTTAAAATGTTAGCAAACAAAATCCAACTATATGAAAACTTGAGTTTATTCTTAATTTATAGAATTGAACTTACTATAAATTAATCTTTGGTTGTTTATAAATTTCACTTAAAAGCAATTAAAGCAATCAACTACATTAAGAAATTAAAAGAAAAAAACCCAGAAAGTTATTGCCAGTGAAATTCTCCAGGAAGTCAGCCCTGAGATGGAGTTGTGCTGTAATGCATGCC
Organism: Leopardus geoffroyi; assembly: GCF_018350155.1. Taxonomy (NCBI): domain Eukaryota; kingdom Metazoa; phylum Chordata; class Mammalia; order Carnivora; family Felidae; genus Leopardus; species Leopardus geoffroyi. The sequence continues at coordinate 43,141,319 of NC_059326.1, forward strand.
TAATGGCAGCCTTAATCAACTCCTTTAGAATTGTCTGGGGTTATACACCTTTGCCAATCCATCATTTGATATTGGTTGCCCTAAGAGGAATGTGCTGTTAGGGAAGTAGCTCTCTGAAGTTGAGGTATCCATAAAGGAACTGATAGCTGAAGATTGTCTGCTGACAGCCTTCCAAAACTTGGTTTTCCCATCAAAGATACACATAAACTCCACGTGGAATCTTTTCCTATCATTTATATCTCTAATACCAGTGTCTGCTGGAAGTTAGGGCTCAAGCATGAAAGCTGCTTTCACTGTTTCCTGTGCCTGATGAAAAGTCCTTTTAGCAGATTTTCATATCACCTAATATACAGTATGAGCAGTATTTCCAGGTGTGTAATATGCTGCCTCCAGAACATGAAGAGGCCTATGAGGCATTGTGTTCCTTCTTCATGTTACAAGTGTAAGATTGCTAATTTTTCCTTTGGAGGATGTTTCAAAGCACACTTCTGCTGACCACTGGTCTCCTAAACATTTTGTTGATTTGGTAGGAAAATCTGTATAGGGTTTATCTCCCACCCTCAGAGGCTTGTCATAAGATCTCTAACTTGGTACTCCATTCTTCCTCAGCTGGTCTGATTAGCAGGAAGTCAACAATAGAGAGGGCCCATGTGATGATGAGGCAGTACTGATCTTTTGGACTCATCAATACAAAGGGTGAAAGAGTCATTAGAAAACCCCTGGTGTTAACATACAATATATACTGTTGCCCATTCCAGGTGAAGAACTGCTGCTATCTTTTTTTCAGATAAGGAGAGAAAAACAAACAAAACATATTCAGCAAATGAAAGGACACATCCCAGGTATCCATGGCTATGTTAATCTTCTCTAGCAAAAGCATCACATCTCTCGTGGTGTCTGCAATTGGGGATATTACGCGGTTATCCTTGTGATAATCTACTGTCATTCTTCAATATCTGGCTGCATAATTAAATGAAAATATGACCCAAACTATAATCCCTGCCTACTTTATACTCAAAAGTGGCAATATATTCTATAATCTCCTGAGGAAAAATACTGGTTTTTGTTTTGTTTCTAATTCACTCTCTTCACCAAGGACCCTGTACAAACTACCAATTATGTCTATTCTAGTTATAAATTCATGTCCAGGAAAATGCCCACTGGGTGAATTACAGAAGTAATTGTGACAATGAAAGTCAAATCTTGGACACAACTCCATTTATTACATGGAATAAATGCGCCCAATCTAATAAAGATGGTATTATGATTCTCCATATCTTTAGTTATTCAAGGAATTTGAGTTCTAAAATCATTTGAGCATTTCCCCTTTTGCAGCACATAGTTATCTGAGGATTACACTTGCTATGGTATTGCAGGATCCTTCCTCCTGAGATTCAAACTCTTAAATCACAGAATCTGAGTCCAAAAAGAGTTTCAGTCCCAATAACTGGCAGAGATGCTGACTTTTGTTTGGGTGATATCCTTAGCCACCAGGTCAGTCACTATTTCTTTTACTGAATGTTAAAAATATGAGTAGGATCCATGTAGGGTACCCAATTATTTTTCTCTGGGGTGTCATGCTCTACAACCACAGACGCTATTTCTAATACTTTTCTTAGGTTAGGTTCCATTTGTTGCCCTCTTGACCTTGCCATACATCACAATAATTGCATCCATTTGACTTGTCAATACTTAAGTACCATTGGTTCAGAGTCCTATCTATCATCCTGATTGCTCTCAGTTAAGCCTACTTCTGTAATGGCCTCTCACATGGTCAGGAGTGACCTACAAGGAGACACATCATCAAACTTTGGTGATGCTATTGCCCTTCTCACAAGCATATTCCCAATTGACATGCTAAATCATATACTAACTGTATCTTCAACATAATTATCACAAGTTTTAGGCACTTACACAAAGCAGCCACTCTGTTTAGCCCAATTTCTTTTTATTTTAGTTCTTCATTCACTGTATGAAATGTCAATTCTGACATTTCAATGTCACTTAGAGTAGGCTACCACTTTTTTCATGTTTCTATAAAGTTATCCTAGTAGCAAACCTGTACATTGTTCTGGGCTTGTTTTCTAAATTGTTAAATCCTATATTACAGGTCAATGCTCCTAAATCAATAAATTCTCTCTGGATTAAAGAACTTCAAAATTCAGTCCCTCACATACTCTCCTAGTTGCTAGTGGTACATACTAGTTAAGTTTTGCAGATCATTTAAGTTTCAGTCCTTTTTTCTCTCTTCTCTGATAAGGTCCAGCATATCTTCAGCAAAGAGTGCTATAAATTAATGCTAGTTGTAGGCCTAATGGGAAGTTGGAAAGATCCAGATTAGGAAAGGGGTTATGCACCCTTGCAGTACTATGCAATATCTTAGGCAAGAAAAGTATGCTAGTGAGTAATGAGGAAGAATGACCATTTCTGTGAGACCAGTAGGTTCAGAAGGATTGGGATATCCAAGATTATCTAAGGAATCAAGCTAGATATCCCTATCTCATGTTAATGTCCCATTATTTCCCAACCAAGGGCCTGACCTTCACGTAGCAGATCAGTTTTGTTTGGAAATTTAACTTTCTTTGGAGTTAAGCTATTCTAACAATTAAATCCTATGCATGAGCCTCATTTTTTTTCTGCTTTCCCACTACAGGACACGAGAAAAGCTTTAAATGCTGCTATAAAACTAGCATTTGCAGGTTAAAACCACGATTTAACTGTCCTATTCTCTAAATCACTAGTAACAAAAATAAGAATAACAACTGCCACTTACCATATATCAGATAAGTACTTGGAATGTGGTAAAAGTTAATTTTCACCAAAAAATGAGACTATTCTGTGGCTTACTTAGTAGGCAAATTTCTAGAGAATAACTGATTGTTCAGCTTATACCTACTGCACATCTCTGGATTAATCAACTATGTCCAAAGGTTTCATGAGAATATGACTGCTCCCTGTTGTTATCACATAATCAGACTTAGAGTATCAAATGAAAGGGAAAAGGAGTCCTCAAGGAAGGGATTGATAATAGATAGACACAGTTTTAGATATCCAAGTACTAATAAAAGAAGATGCAAAAGGTAACAACAGCATTGCAAAAAAATTACACATTTTAACTACAGACAGTAAATATTTATTAATTTGAATCTATTGATTAATACTGTAACTATTGAAATCAAAAAAAAAGACTGGGCATAGAAGAGAAACAGATGGTTACCAGAGGCAAAGTGGGTGGTGGTAGGGGTATGAAACAGGTGAAGGGGATTAAGAGTACACTTATGTTGATGAACAAGGAGTAATACATGGAATTGTTGAATCACTATATTGTACACCTGAAACTAATATAACACTATATTTTAACTACACTGGAATAAATATAAAAATAAAAAAAAAGGAGAGAGAAAAAAGAAATCAATTTAGACACAACAGGGCTGCATTCTTTAAAGTATATTATCTAAAAGATTCTAGTTGGTAGCTCTTCTTTTCAGTAGGGGAGCATTATTAATTATATATTTGCATTAATGAGTCTACATAAACTCACATTAACATACAGTTTTTCACATCCAACTTAGTCATCATTCAAAATTAAGAATATTTGAGAGGTTTTCTTTTTACATATATTTACAACATATATTTACTTACATATATATATTTACATATATATACTTACATATATATATATATATATATATATATATATATATATATATATATTTACTTATAAACCAAAGCATTGGAACACATGGAGTACTAAAGAATTCTACGTTAATCTGGGATGATATTTCTATTTCACTATTGATTAGAATATGTGAAGCTGTTAACATTTTACCTTCTTCTATTATTCCCATTCATGTTTATCATATGTAATACGGTTCTATTACACTGAAACTGGGTTAGCAAATGCAGATGACTATTGGATGTAAGTTGTAAATTAAAAAGTAAACACACTGCTTTTTTTACTCTTCTATCTAGAGTTCCTTTAAGATTTTGATAGCAATATCATTTTAATTAAAAAAAAATGAAAACGTGACTAGCATACAGCCAATATAATTAGAAATTACTACTGAGCTATTTTTTTGAGCTATGAATAGGAGTAACAGACACACTAAATAGTGATGTATAATTCTGAACACTATCAATTCACTAACTTGATCTATGATAGCATAAAATATCTCTATGTGTGGTTTATAGAGATATATACAAGAACATCCATGTATACAAACACACACACAAGAATACTTTGTGTAATGAGATTTTCTACTGTTATACATATTATAATTTCCTCAATCTGTATCAACAACTACCTTGAAAAGATTGAAATTTAATTCATTTATTATAGATCATGATAGAATGCAAAAAAGTTAAGTCTATTTAATATCCCTCATAAATATGGCTCATTTTTTGTAACTTACTGTTTCTTCTTAATTCCATGACAGGTAACTCAATGAAGTCATACAGAAAATAAAACAGTTACTGTATATCATGCACGAAATTCTGAATGATAATGAGTGTAGAGTATACAAACAAGCGAACAAAATTCAGTTTTGCTTCTGATTTGTGGATAAAATTCAAAAACACAATTTCGAAAGCTAACAGAATTGGCAAATGTATCAAAATGTGGAAGACATTTGATCATATCACCTAGAGCCCAATTTTTCTAAGCATCCAGCATTGACCCCAAAGTGCTAAGGTGAGTTAGATAGAAATACCTGATGTCAGTCAAGGGGAATAGCTTGATTGCTCAGCCATCCTTTACAATCTCCCACTGAAACAGGTAGAGGTGAAATGGTGTGTATAGCAAAGTCATGAAGATTGATGGCACCCTGCTGCTTCCAAATGTACCCTATCTGCATGCAAACCACTTGACACATGAACTGATGGAAAACAAAGAGTGTTTGCCCAGGAAAAGTGCTTCAGCAAGCTTAATTTCCATAGCCATTTGCACAGCAAAAGCGAGATCTAATAGGTCCCAGAGAAATCAGAAAAGCCACGATAAGAATTCAAAGCCACAAACTAAATAAAAAGAGATTATTAGCTACATCGCAGTAGGCAAACAGTAAAGTCTTAAGTGATCAATACTTGACGAGAGACATGCCACAAACTTCATGTATAGGTCAGGCTCACACACCGTTTTTTAAATAAATCGACTGACTCCTGGACAAGGCACATAAAATGTCACTTTTTATCTTTCAGTTGATATTTTCCTCCAAGAGGAAAAAACCTATCTATTCACCTCCCTGAGAGATTTGATCGAAAAGATAGTCACTCCTGATATAAGGTTTAAAGGGGAAAACTGCAACCAAGTGGAAATTTTTGTCAGTGCCTTAATCTCTGATTTGTAGAAGGTTTTGCTTTGGGATATTTGGTGTGTCTGAGGATTGCCACCAAAGAGCCCTTCTGTTCTTTAATGGCTGCACTAAATCTTAACAAACGTGAGCATGAAAACTATTGTGCTGCACTTGTGAGGCATATATCAAAGTTATATTTTTTAAAGCTTGGGAAGGCAGTTGAATCATGCATGCTCTTTATGGAGCTCTGATCAGGCTGATAAAGGCAGTTCAGCTTCAATAAATGCTTTTTAAGTGAATGTTTTGGAAACTGAATAGGAAATTCAAAGCTCAAACTGTTGCCAAACTGCTCCCACAGCACTTTGATCACTTTGTTTCTGACATTTTGTTGAAAATGTCTTGTTTTTATTAAAATGTTGGCATCTAGAGACCAAGAAAGTTAACTGTAGTCACTGAAAATATAATATACAGTAAATCATGGAATGACATGACTTATTAAGTACTTTGTACACATTCCTTAAAAAGAAAACTATTTCCCTGTGGGGTCACACACAGCATTGCACTTGTCTGAGAAAAAGTTCATATTGTTAAAAGAAAGACAAGTACAGAAGATAAATCAAATACTAGCACTTTGCTTCAGGCAAAAACTAAAAGAAGTTATACAGCTTTACTATCCAAAAGAATAGGAATGCTATAAGACAAAAATTAATAAAATTAAAGAGATATGCTGAATCGAGAAGCATACATTTGTATGCTGCCTTAAAATTACCATCACAGAACATAACGTATCTTTAACTCCCAGGGCAGAGAAGATAGAATATTATGGCCCTCTCAAATTTACATGCCAGAGGACTGCTTCTATAATTAGTGATGCTGATTTCTCTGATCACAGCATCACAGTTTAAAATGTATGGCATCTGCAATTTAGGTGTTGAGTTTATCTGAAGAGTAGGATTTTTGTGAAAACCAAAAATAGTGAGCTGAAAGTTACTCAGAGATACACACATCAGTTTGAAATCAATAGTATAATTTCTTTATACATTCAGATATATGTAAAAGGTATATGTTTCTTTATGTTTCTATCGCCAACAAAATAATAACTTGAAGAAGAATAAGCACTATATGGCTTTCTTTCTTATTCTTGGTAGAAATATAATCTTTCTAACATTTACCTAGATAACATTAGCTGCAATTTTTAACCTTTTTCAAAATTTTCATCCCATTAACTTTTTAACCAATGATATCCCCCTGAGCCACTGCATTAATTTGTGATAATTTTCATAGTTGTTTTATGCTCTGTAGTATCAGAGAACATGAAGTAAAATGATAGTCTGAAGAGTTGGGGACTTAAACTCCAAATCAAACTAGCAAAGGAATACCAAAGATAGTGTGTGTAAATATATATATATGTGTGTATATATATGTATACACAATTCCTACTAAGAGCCTTTATGATTGCCCTGAGTATTTAGGACAATCCACTGATATGTGTCATTGTTACATGCAATTCAGATTAATTTTCTGATTAAATAATTATAAAACCAAAAATTTGATTGAAAACTCATAGAGTTAGTTCTTTCTTTGATAAGGATGAGTAAATAGTTTGACACAAACCTCACTCAGAGAACTATTACTCAACAGTAATAATCTTCCTGAGTAATTGAAGACACTACAGAGTTAAAAGGAAATCAAAGAACTACCAGACAAAAATGCTAGAAAGGAGCAAAACCAGAGAGATGAGCCTGGCAATAGAGACTGCTTTTCTCCTGAAGGAATTTAATTCTGGAGGTGGTGGCTGGAAGTCAGGAGGTGGAGTGAAGCTTTCCTAACATCGGCATATTCTTTTCTTAACTTTCTCTAGAGTGATGTTTTCTAAAATGTCAGGGTAGGAAGTTCTAGGGGTCAGTTCCTCCACCAAAGGAACCAATGAGCTGGGAAGAGAGACTGGAATCAAATAACTCAAAACTCTGGTACTTAGGTGGACACTTATAACAATTAGGAAAGTTTGGATGCATGGAGAGATTGCTACTCTAAGGAAAGACAGTGGTATCCATGAACAAGTCACCATATCTATTCTTCAGGCCTGTAAAAGCTGGCAGCTGAGAGTACCTCAACTCTGGGAGCAGGTGGCTGGTATAAGGGCAGGTAGAAGGACCCTTGTTGTCCGAAAATTTGGAGTTGTGTACTTGTTAGTACAGCAGTACCCTGAGGGACTGGTATAGAAGTTTGCCTTGGTTTCAACTCTCTGGCCACAGTAGCTTGACCCAGAGACATCTCTCAAAACAGGTTAAAGAGCCAGTGTATTTTTTTCCCTTTTTTGACCCAAACATTTAAGGAAATCTTAGTTTAGTCACTGGCAGACCACAAAGATAACAGAACAGAAGCTTCAGTGACTTCACACAACAAATCAGAACCACTGCAAAAACAGTTTGGGAAAGTCAAGAATAGATAGCTCCAGGGGTGTCTGGGTGGCTCAGTCGTTTAACTGTTTGACTCTTAATCTCAGCATCTCAGCTTACATCTTTTTTTTTTTTAATTTATTTGTTTTTGAGAAACAGAGAGAGCAAGTGGGGGAGAAGCAGAGAGAGAGGGAGAGAGAGAATCCCAAGCAGGTTTTGTACTGTCAGCACGGAGCCTGATATGGGGCTCAAACTCACAAATCCTGAGATCAAGACCTAAGCTGAGAGGTGACTGTGGCTCAGTTGGCTAAGCATATGACTCTTGGTTCAAGAGTTCAAGCCCTATGCTGGGCTCTGTGCTGGGCATGAAACTTTACTTTAAAAACAAAACAAGACAAAACAAAACAACAAACAGATAGGTCCAGACTTCAGCAAATTGAAATAAAATATCTCTGAGGAGTTAGAGAATAAGATTTCCAGAGTTACTACATTATAATACTCTGGATGTTCACTTCTCAATAACAAATAATATGTGTGTGTATGTGTGTGTGTGTGTGTGTGTATCTATATACCTATATTTATAGACAGATATAGATATAGGTATAGATACAGATATAGATATAGATATAGATATAGATATAGATATAGATGATATAACAAGGAAATTGGAAAATATGGCCCACTCATGGGGAAAAAAATGACAAAAGCTATGTCTGAGGAAATCCAGGCATTTGAAATTCTAGTCAAAGACATTAAAACAACTATCTTAAATATGTTCAATGAGCTAAAGGATATCACAGACAAAAAACTAAAGGAAATCAGGAAAATGATATATAAAAAAATGAAATATAAATGAACAGATATAAATTATAAAAAGGAGCCAAACAGAAATTTTGGAGCCACAAACCACAATAACTAAAAAAATTTTTTTTCACAGGAGGGTTCAGTAGCAGATCTGAGCAAGTATATGAAAACATCAGTGGACTTGAAATTAAGGTAATTCAAATGATCGAGTCTGAAGCCTTGAAAGAAAAAATAAAGACAGAGTTTAAGAGAATTATGACACAAGTAAGTATACCAGTATAAGTTTCATAAGAGTCCTAGAAGGAGAAGAGAAAGAAAGGGACAGTAAAAACATTTGAAGAAATAATGACTGAAAATTCCCCAAATCTGATGAAAGATGCGAATACACATACTCAAGAAACCCAAAGCAACAACAACTCCAAGAAGTATGAACCCACAGAAATGCACATTGAAAAAAATAGGCAGAGAGTTAAAACCCAAAGGCAGAGAGAATTTTGAAAGCAGTAAGAAAGAAACGATTCATCAAATAGAAAAGAGTGATCAGTAATCAACTACCTCCTGACAAATAAGACCCATGGACCAGGTTACTTCACTGATGAATTCTACAAAACACTGAATGAAGAATTAGTAATTCTTCCCATGCTCTGCTAAATAATTGAAAAGAAGGGAACACTTACTAACTCATTCTATGATGCCAGAACCACTTTGATATAAAAGCCAGACAAAATCCAAAACCTCTTCATGATAAAAATACTCAATAATTAGGACTGGAAGAGAAGTTATTCAATGTGTTGAAGGCCATATATTAAAAATCCACAGCTAATATCACATAAATAGTATAAGACTAGTAGCATTCCCCTAAGATCAGGAACAAGATAAGGATACCCACTAATGCCACTTTCATTTAACATAGTATTCAAAGTTCTAGTCAAAGCAGTTAGGAAAGAAAAATACACAAAAGACATACATCCAAACTGAAAAAGAAGAAGTAAAATTTTCTCTGTATACAGATAACATAACCTTATATATAGATAATTCTAAAGTATCCAAAAAATAAAACCCTTAGAACTGAGAAACTAATCAACAAAATTTCAAAATACAAATTTAACACTCAAAAATCAGTTCTTCTTGTGTATACCAGCAATGAACAATTCAAAAAGATAATTAATAAAACTGCCTTTCCAGTATCATTTAAAATAATAAAACATTTAGAAATAAAATTAACCAAAGAAGCAAAGGACCTCTACATTTAAAAGTATAAAATATTGCTGAAAAATTTAAAGAAGACACAAATTAATGGAAAGAAAACCCATATTTGTGGATTGGAAGACAATATTGTTAAGATCTCAATACTTCACATAGTGATCTACAAGTTCAATGCAATATCTATCAAAATGTCAATGACAACTTTTTGCAAAAATAGACAAATTTATGCAAAAATTCATATGCAGTTTAGTCAGTTCAGGCTGTTATACCAGAATACCATATACTAGGTGACTTTAGCAACAAACATCTATTTCTGACATCCTAGAAACTGAAAGTCAGAGATTAGGGTGCTGGCATGGTCAAATTTTTGGTGAGGACCCTCTTCCTGGTTATGTCCTGATACCACTCCTTGGGTGCATGAGAGAGAGAGAGAGAGAGAGAGAGAGAGAGAGAGAGAGAGAGGGAGATCTCACATCTCTTTTTGTTTTTATAAGATCATTAATACCATCATGAGGATCCCATCCTTATGATGTGTAATAACACTAATTACCTTCTGAAGACCCCACCTCTAATTGCCATCTTACTGGGGATTAGGTTTTCAACATACACATTTTGAGAGGATGCAAACATTCAGTCCATAGCAATATGAAACTCAAGGGACTGGAGATAGCAAACAAAACAGAAGAAAAAACCCACAGAAACAAAAACTTGAAAAGGATAAACAAAGTTGAAAGACTTATATTTCTTGATTTCCCTGATTTGAAAACTAACTACAAAGCTATAGTAATCAAAATGGGTGGTAGTAGCATATACACCAATGGTATAGAATAGAAACCAGAGAAATAAACCCTTACCTACATAATCAGTTGACTGTCAATAAAGATGCAAGACCAAATAATAGTGAAAAGACAGTCTTTTCAACAAATGATTCTGGCAAAACTGCATGTCCACATGCAAAAAAAATAAATAAATAAAATAAAGTTGGACCTTCATTTTACAAAAAAGAATGAAGTTGGACCCTTACACCATATACACAAAACAACTCAAAATGGATTAAATAGCTAAATTTCATAAAACTCTTAGAAGAAAAGAAGAGAGATTTTTCATAATCTTGGATTTGGCAGTGATTTCTAAAATATGACATCAAAATCACAGGTGATAAAAGAAAGGATAAACTGAACTTTATCAAAATTAAAAACATTTGTGCACCAAAGGACACTACGAAAAAAAGTAAAAAAAGACAATCCACATAATGGGAGAAAATATCCCAAAATCATATATCTGATAAATGATTAATATACATACTCTATAAAGAACTTTCACAGTTCAACAACACCAAAAAACCCAATTCAAAAATGGGCAAAAGTCTTGAATAGACACTTGTCCAAATAAGATATATAAATGACCAATAAGCATATGAAAAGATGTCAAACATTATGAGTTATTAGGGAAAGGCACACCAAAACTGCAATGACCTAGCACTTCACATCCATTAGAATGGTTATTATTTGAAACAAAGGAAGGAAGGAAGGAAGGAAGGAAGGAAGGAAGGAAGGAAGGAAGGAAAAAGGAAGTAAGGAAGGGAAGGGAAGGGAAGCTAAAGGAAAGGAAAGAAAGAATGGAGTGTTGGAGAGCTGCTGTGGAAAATAGTTTGGTAAGTCCTCCACAAAGTTAAACACAGAAATACCATATTACCCAGCAATTTTACTCTTAGTTATATACCTCAAAGAACTGAAAATGGGGACTCAGATATTTGTACACCAATGCTCATAGCAGAGTTATTCATAATAACCAGAATGTGGAAACAACCCAACTATCCATCAACAGATAAACAGATAAACATTGGTATATCATTCAGCCATAAAAACAATGAATACCTAATATAATCAGATCTTCAACAGATGAACCTCATGAACATGTTTTGTGAAAAAGGACAAATATGTATTTCCACTTACAATCAAGTATCTAAAATGGGCAAATTCATAAACACAGAAAAAAGAATTGAGTTTAACAGGGGCTTGGGATAGGATAATTAATTGTAAAGTATTGCTTAGTGGTTATAGAGTGTCTGTTTTGGATGATAAAACATTTTGGAAATAGTGGTGATGACTACACAAAGTTGTGAATATACTTAATGCTTTAAATTGTAAATTTAAAAATGGTGCATATGGTAAATTCCATTTCATGTATATTTTATCACGTTAAAAGAACAAGTAAGAACCATGCTCTGGCTATTTCTTCTATTTGGATTATTCTCTTTCCAATATATACCTGGCTAACTCTGTTACCTCCTTCACATTTCTGTTGAAACTATTTTTCACTGAAGCCTACCCTAACCACTCTATGTTTAATTTAAAACTCCAACATAACCACTCCTTTTACTTCCTTATACTCCTTTTCCTATTCTTCCTCCTTTTATAGTACTTGTTTTTGAATATACATTTTTATCTCATTTTATCTTTACTGTTGTGTGTGTTAATCCCACTAGAAATTCAATTTCCTCAAATTATCTTTGTTTTATTCAAATACAAACAACAATACCTATCACATAGATCATAATAAATACTTGAATGAATGAATGATTTAAGTGTTACACTGAATAGCACACTTCAGAGGAAGTATATAAATGATGGTTTTCATTTGGAAATCAAACATGATTGATTAATCAAACTAGGATAACATGATAACATGTTGGGGTTTTGTGATTATTCATAGTGAACTAAGACATTTTTCATACTTAACTATTGTTATGCATTGCTTTTGTTACCATTAATTGGCTGAATAATATAATAAGTCTTGAGGTATATACTGTGGTTTCATTTACTGGGGGCACCTGGGAAATGTGTAGCATGTGAACATATTAAAATGAAGACATTTTATTCTTCACTGTTTTTCTTGTCCTGTATTGTCTGGCAGCCCTGCCACATAAGTTGAATGTGGAAACACAAACATTTATCTAATTACCTATAGAGCAATCACACTTCTTCCACATATTCATTGATTTTGGGGAAATCTCTTTTGATGTATCATAGAAGAACGACATTGTATCAAGGCTAACCTTAAGAAAAGAGACTTGTTAACTAAATCAAAATTAGCCTCTGTGGGTGTTGAATTGAAATCAAATTTCTGTTAAACAGAGCCCCAAGAAATCAATTGTAACCAGCACTTAATGACCAGTTTGCTAACAGCTTGAGGCAAGGCCAAGGGCAGTTAACACTCCAACAAATTAGTTGTTAACTGGGCTAATGACTGATTTTGCAGGGATTATTGCTATTATAAACAGTCATCAATCTAGCTTTACCATTGAGTTTGTAGCCAAAAAATACTTTTATGCCCCCAGTTTGATACTCTGAATTCTAGTTATTACGAAAATCTAAAATCATATAATGTTAGATTTCCTGCTTTGACAGGACTAAAAGTAATAAAACCTCCTTTTCATTTCCTTATTTGTAGTTAACTATATGAATATATAAATTTCTGATAGCTGATAAGAATCATTAGGAAAATATAATAGGCATAAGTAAATGTTTTCCAATTTTGAGTGTACATTTGTCATCAATTTGTTAAAACATGTATATGAAGATCATCAGGCACCATAAAAACAATGTTAATTTACCATTTGTATCAAATTTTCCAATAAAAAATAGAAAGAATAAAATAACCAGATTTATATAGGAACAAACTAAACTTTGGGAAACTAAGTCCTAAAGTATTTTAAGAACAAAAAAAAAAAGCTTTCCAAAGCTTTTGGAAATAAATATTAATCTTAAATTGTAAATGTTATTTTAAAGTAAATTCCTTATTTACTTAGCAATAAAAGTAAATGAAATTATCTTTATATTCTGATTTCAAAAACAAAAATATAATATTAGACTGATCTCTCATTTTGTTTTATATTATTTTGAAATGTTTGATATTAATCAGCTTTAATCAATTGCTTATAGCTCTGTTTTTTGTAATATACATTTTTACCATATGGTTGAATAATGTGGTTAAATATTTGTCATGCTTTTAATTGGGAATTTCATTTTAAGTGCAGTTACAGAAATGTCATCATTTAAATGTTTCAACATAGCTTCCTTTAAATATTTCCCAAGTGGAGATACATCTACTTGAAATACTAATATGTTTTTATTGTTATAAATATATTTTTAATTAGTGGGCTATAATAAAAAAGTTATTACTGGTTTTACTACACTCTCCATAGCGAAGTCTCTGTAGTAAAGTTGCATTTCAAATTAAGTAATTATTTGAAAAATTAAAATGCACATTAATTTGTTTTTCTTATACTGCAGTGAAAGAAAACTATGGTTACCTTTGTATCATATACCTCCATTTTAAAAGATATTTTCTATTGAACATAAAAACATATTCTAAATTGGTTATATAAAGTTAATACCTAGAGGTAATTGTAATAATAAAAAAACATAATTTAAAAAAGTCATATTGAAGACCCACATAATTAAAGATAACTATAGAGAGTATTTGAGCAATTATCTTACTCTAATTTTTATATGGGCATAAGAAATAAGGAAAATAATGTTCATCTTGAATGAATCTATTTGATTGCTTTTCAATCTCCTTGAATCTTCTCTGTAATAAAGTTAAAACAAATTCTGAAAAATCATTTGAAAGGTTTTTTACAAAATTTCCATTTATTTCAACATTGTCTCTGGGTTAGTTATTTTTTAATATTTCAAGCAATCCTTGTGACCTTTAAACCGATTGAAAGCATATAATTTTTGCCCTAACCTCTTAATTTAGTAAGCTTCAACAAATTTCTAACTACTTCAATTTAGAATTATTTTCAATTAAGCTTATAATCTTTGAAAAGAGGAATTTTATTTTTATTCATATTATATCCTTAATGAAAAAATAGTCTAAATTATTTACACATGATCGGTTTTCTTTGCAGGATTACTGAGATATAATTGGCCTACAATATTGTGTAAGATTAAGGTGTACAATGTGATGATTTGATAAATGTATATATCAGGAAAGTTTACCACAATTAAGTTAGTTAACACATTCTTCATCTCACATAATTACCATTTTTTTGTTGTTATGTTGTTATGGTGAGAACATTGAAGCTCTCCTTTCACAGGAACAATCAAATATACAATACAGTATTGTTAACTATAGTCACCATCTTGTATATCAGATTCCTAGCATTTATGCATCTTATAATGGAAAGTTTGTATCTTTGATAATATAATATTTACTTTTTCTTTTTTCTTTTTATTTAGCATAATGCTCTCAAGTTTAATCCACATCAAAAATGGCAAAAATGTCTTTTTATGCCTGAATAACATTTCACCATATAAATATATACCAAGTTTTCTTTATCCATTCACTTATAGATGGATATTTAGATTGTTTCCAGTTCTTGGCTATTGTGAATATTGCTGCAAGGAACATGGGAGTACACATATCTTTTCAAAATAGTGATTCAGGTAAAGTAGGAAGACTCTAGGTTTTCTTTATCCCATGAATATAATGAGGTAACCATCAAATCGTCCCTAATACTCAGAAGTCAAGATAAAGACTGACAGAACAAACTCTATAACTAAAGGTAGAGAAGAGGCAGCATCAGAGAAGGTAAGAAGTACAGAAATGTGGTTTGTAAAATAAATACGTAGTGGCCACTGCAGTGAGGAAGGAGCTGCTGTCATGGAGAAGGGTGAGAGACAGATGAGCACAAAGGGAAAATGAACTCTGTTACCAATTGGCTTGGAAAGATACAGGACCTGAATTTCATGAGTTCTTGCAACCAGCAGGGCTTAAAGTCTAGAGTTAAAGGGTCAGTGTGCTTGCTTCTAGAAGAGCTCAGAGGACATTGGGACTGCTCTTAAAAAGCAGGGCAAACACCCTACAGGCATATAGCCTGGAAGAAGCAATCTAAAGAGTGCCTGAAACACACAGTAGGGAGGTTAGTTGCTCATCCTAGAGCACATGTCAAAGAGGCAATATTCTCAGAAAGACCCCTCAGGGTACAAAGGAACTGGCCAGCACCATTTTCCTCCTCCATCCCTCAGTATAAACACAAAGACACCTGTGGAAACCAGACAGTGCTCAAAATTCACTACCTAACCTGCTTACACCAAGCCCTGCCACCCCACATTCCAGATGAACTGTCATTCCCAGTTATACTTGCCTTAGCCTCAGAATAGCAGGACCCTTTCCCCAGATTACCATCCCAAACCCCTGCTAACACTGTGTCTTTCAACCCATAAATTTTGCAAGATCTCGGTTCCAATGGTGGCTGTGACAGGTCTCATTTCACAAGCAGACCAGAGCACACCTAGTTAAAACTCATCACATTCAGGCCAGTGGCCAAATACTGCCCACAACAGGAAAAGAGAGCCTCTGCAGACCACTAGCCTGAGCAGTAAAGAAACAAGGACACAACAGCATAGCAATTGCAGCACACCCAGACACATTATTGGAAGCTCCAGGCCCTGTGGAATGGGAGACACTACGTGGCACAGCACTATAGGACCTATTCTTTATAAAGTCATTACCCTGAAAAACAGGACATGTAATGACTTTCCTAACACAGAAACAGGTAAAGAAACTCAAATACAATGAGAATACAGAGGGATTTGTCCCAAATGAAAGAATAGGACAAAGCCATGGCCAGAGATCTAAACAAAACAGATAAAAGTAACATGCCTCATGGAGAATTTAAAGCAGTGATCATAAGGACACTCAATTGATTTGAGAAAAGAGTGGAGAACATCTGTGCAACCATTAACACAGATATAAGGAATAACATAGCAGAGATGAAGGACTTTGTAAACTAAATGAGAAACTCTCGATGGAATGAATAGAAGGATGGAAGAATCAAAGGAACAAATTAATAACCTAGAAGACAGAGTAATGGAAAATAATCAAGCTGAACAAAGAGAGAAAAAGAATTATGCAAAACGAGAATAGACTTGGGGAGCTCAATGACTCGATCAAATGTAATTACCATTCATATTATACGATTCCAAGAATAAGAAGAGACAAAAGGGAAAAGAGAATTTATTTGAGGAAATAATAGCTGGAAACTTTAATCTGGGGAAAGAAACAGATATCTAGATCCAGGAGATGCAGAGAACTCCCAACAAAATCACCAAAAAAAGATCCACACCAAGGCATAATGAAATTTAAATGGCAAATAAGTTAATAAAGAAAAAAAATGGCAAAATATAGTGATAAGGAAAAATATTAAAAGTGGGAAAACAAAAGAAGAATTACATACAAAGGAAATCCCATAAGGCTATAGGCAGATTTTTCAGTAGAAACCTTCCAAGCCAGAAAGGAGTGGCTTGATATATTAAACGTGCTGGAAGGGAAAAACCTACAGCCAAGAATAGTCTATCCAGCAAGGCTATCATTTAGAATAGAAGGAGAGATAAAGAATTTCCCAGAGAAACAAAAACTAAAGAAGTCCATGACCATTAAATCAGCCCTATAAGAAATATTAAAGGAGAAATTTTAGGTGGAAAGGAAAGACAAAAAATGACAGTATGAAGGTAGGAAACACAAAGGCAGTAAAAATAAATATTTTCCTATAAAAAATCAATCAAGGTATTCATTAAATAAAAGGATGTAAAATATGACACCATATACCTAAAACATGGATAGAAGAGAAGTAAAGAATGGGTTCAAATTCAAACACCCATCAACTTAATATAGAATTGTATATGGAGAAAGTGTTATTGTGATGGTAACCACAAATCACAAACCACTAATAAATATGCAAAGAATAAAAAGAAATAAATCCAAATCTCTTGGGGATATATTTTAAAATATATATTAATATTAGTTTGTGCGGGGTGCCTGGGTGACTCAGTTAGTTAAACATCCGACTTTGGCTCAGGTCATGATCTCGCAGTTTGTGTGTTTGAGCCCTGCATCGGGCTCTGTGCTGACAACTCAGAGCCTGGAGCTTGTTTCAGATTCTGTCTCTCTGTCTCTCTCTGTCTCTCCCTGCCCCTCCCCCACTCACACTTTTGTCTCTCTCAAAAATAAATAAACATTAAAAAAACTAAAAATACTAGTTTGTACAAATAAATATGTACACTGTGATATTATATGACACAATTTTCTTATAGCCTTGTTGATTTGTACTCCATTTTTTCTGCACATCCTTAATAAAGTATGAATACAAGTATTCTTGATCACTTATACTTCTTGTCTATACTTATGATATTGGAAAATTGTATACAGCATTATGAGAAGCAAGAGTTAGTATTAACCAGTATCTATTTCTTTTTCAATACAACCTCTTGATGTTGGCTGGGTTTGTCCCAAAATGTATGTGTCTAAACATAATTTAATTTTGGCCTAACTGATTTTATCTCTGTCCAGAAGGCAGGCGCCTATGTAGGTCACATGCAACAAGTGGTTAATGCTGATAAATACCACTTACCAAAATCCTTCATAAATTCTCATTATTCACGATGTATAAAACCCCAAAAAATAAAATTACAAGAACACTTTTGGGCTACACACTCCCTCCTTAACTTTATCATTACCTCTCCTTCAATACCTTCCTCTAAATCTTTCTTTTTATTTCCTATTTCCCTCCTAAGTATATTACCTCTTTATGGTATACTTTTAATATTTTCTACTGCAAAGTTTTACGTACATTTAGTTAATAGCAGAATGGCAGTTATTTCTTTTCTTATCTCTTTCTAATGAAATTATGTCATGATTATATTTACTTATTCGCTTTTAGAAAGAAATTCAGTGGACTCAATTTGGATATAACTGTGCTCCATAGCCTTCTATAGGAAGCCAAAGTCCTAAAAATGTATATATGTACACACTCTTGTAGCTTTTCAGGAACTGCTGAGAACACAGAAGTATCAATAATAAATTCATCATATCTGGAGAATACACACTGTGTTACAACATTATTGTCTTCCTTTTATATAAAAATGTTAAAGGAGTTTGTTCTGTTAACTCTTTCATATAAACTTTCATAACCACAGTTTGGCATACATATGGAATGAAATTTAGGGTTTTTAATCAAATGTAGCATGTTTACATATTTAGACTAGTCATTTTGTTAGTTGTTCTTGTCTTAAAGATACCTATGAAACGTCACTGAGAAGACAAATCTCCACTTCAACTGTTTGGAAAATAATAATTGTCATAATAATACCAGCTTCCTTGTTCAGTGCTTACCCTGTTCAAGTCAACTTTACCTGCATTATCTCATACACACATGGACTGTAGTGCTGTGACATC
Source organism: Leopardus geoffroyi (assembly GCF_018350155.1). Taxonomy (NCBI): domain Eukaryota; kingdom Metazoa; phylum Chordata; class Mammalia; order Carnivora; family Felidae; genus Leopardus; species Leopardus geoffroyi. The sequence continues at coordinate 43,160,259 of NC_059326.1, forward strand.
CATGAGCAGAGAATTCTGTAAGACTCAAAATGTGTGGAAATTCAGTGAGACTCAACGCCAGTATAGGGTCAAGAGAGACTATACTTTTCATTTATATTATAACTTGCTTCAACCACAGAAAGTAATGACATTCTAACTAACATGAACCATCAAGAAACCCTATCATATCGTTTCTTACCTATGTTACTTCCCATATTAGCTAACTACCTATCCAGAAAATAAAGACATAGAACGAAAAAGAAAGATAAAGTATGCCATGATTCCTTTTTTTTTTTTCAATCCTTCCTTAATCTTCAGTAAGTTCGGAGAGTTGATAGACCATACACAGATCATGAAGAACATGAGAACAGTTCGGTAAATTTAGTGTAGCATTTCCACTATATGTATACATGAGTTTTAACATACAGATAATATATTTTTGGTGATTCTGAATATAAATTAAGTGCTCTTATATTTCCCTGTTAAAATCACATTGCACAACATAAAGATAAATAGGTAATTCATGCCATTTTTTTTTTAATTTAGAAAAATATTAAATCACAAATTAAAAACACTGTGACAAATCAAGGAAAAGACCACAGAAAAAAAGAAAAGAGTTTTAAATTTTAATATCTTTAGAGACGCTTTTTTCCTGTTTTTTGAACAAGGTAACCACATTTTCAATTTGCTTTGTGCCCTGCAAATTATGTAGTTGACCCTGAAAGGCAGTGTACTCTCACAAATGGAGTTTGATTTTAGAAACATTTAGCCTTAGGTTTGATTTATAGCTTATCCTTATGGCTGTGGGTATATGGATAAGTTACTGAATCTAAATTACTGAGTTACATTTTATTATTCTTGAAGTAAATACAATAGCATTTTCTTCTAAAAGTCTTTGTAATGATAGAGTAAGATGAGTATCTCCCCTAATACGGTACAGAATAGGTGTTTATTAACTGATATGTTCCATTTCCTCTATTTCGCCTTCCATTCACTTAAAAACTGAACATAATCAAGTTTTATTCTAATTATAGAGTAGACACCTTACCACAAGCCATGATGTGGGAATGATACCTGGAAACAGTCTCATCAATCTAACTTTAATCTTTACTCTCAAAAGCAAGAGAGTGCTATCCCTTCTCTTTTATCTCCCTAATCTTTTATTGGGCCTCAAACTCTTGTTATATTTGAAAATTTTCATCAGTCCCTTCTAATAAAACAAACAAAAATGGTGCTCTTTCTCTATCCTATGCTCCTGGCATCAGATATGGGTAGATACTAGGGTCAAACTTTTAATGGCAATGCTTTAGTTTGAAACCTTAATACCAACTACACTTGACCCTGAATAATATGAGGGTTAGATGCACAAACTTTCAATTCAGTAAAAAATCCATGCACAACTTTCAACTCACCAAAAACTTAACTACTAAAAGCGAACTGATGAACAGAAGCCTTACTAATAACATATACAACACACATTTTATCCATTATATGTTACATACTTCATTATTACAAAAAGGTAAACTAGAGAAAAAAATGTTATAAAGAAAATCATAAGGAAGAGAAAAATACATTTACAGTCCTATACTGAATTTATGGGGGAAAATGCACTTATTAAGCAGATCCACACAGTTCAAATTCATGTTAAGGGTCATTGTACTTTCACTCTCAACACTTTTCCTTCCTGACATACTATCCCCTATGTACTAGGGCTTACCCAACATTAGAGGTATCTTCTTCTCTGAGCAAGATTGTGTTTGGTTAATTTATATAGTATTTTATTGCAATAAAATAGAAATATCAGGATTCTAGGAAATGGTAAGCTAAAGAATTTTCTTTCCTATCAGCACGATTGCAAGGAATATTTAGATATTGATCATTCTGCTATTGCTTTGTGCCTTCATGAGGCTTTCTTCAATTATCCAAAGCCTTGTGAACCTCACATATGAATATCTCTTTACGAGATATGGGTTGACCTTGGAGAAATTACCATGGTGCAGGTGAGTTTCTGCAGGAGAACCTCTGTAAGAATATCTTGAGAAGTTTGCAAAGTAGAAGTAGAACTGTTCATGGAATCATGTTCTCAGAGGAGGAGGAACATATTACTGTTTTTTGAAAATATTGCATAGTCATCTGTCTTATTGACAATATGTATTCTTAGGACTAAACAGAGATAAGCATACTTAAAAACATCATCCTCAGTTAGTGATCTCTTTCTCTATCCCCTTTCCAGCCACCCTGCTCAACCTCCACTTTCTTTGCCATATCCAGCAGGAGAATATAGCAGTAACTAGGAATCTCAGGTCTCATAAAGAAATAATTTCACTAGGACTTCTTATAAAATCCTCTATATTTCCCCCCATTACTCAATTCATTGCCTTGCATGTTTGCCTCCTCCAAAGGAAAGAAAGAAACATTAAAGATGTAAAATAAGCATAAGAAGGACCTAATATTTTGTAGCTGTATTAAGTTTTGTTTATATGTTGTGGAATGTAGGACATGAGGTTGCTCATTTATGTTAGACATAACTTTGCATACAGCATTCTCCATGTGGAAAAAGTAAAGTATGGTGTTATAAGAAGGAAAACAACCAAATGAACCCAAGCAATCAAATATTATAATCTGGAATGGCTACTGAAACTTAATTTTGTTTCCATGGGATCTGCCTTCTATATTTGGAATATTGAGATTTGAGCCATATATTAGAGTACATATCCATATAGATACATAACACAAATATAACATTTGATTTCATATTTTAAATCATGTCATTTGTTAACTTGTAAATATGATCTTCTTTAGCATGTGAAAAATTCCACATACATAAAATTAAACTTGTGAGTATAAATAAAGGCTAAACGTATGTTAGGGTTTTTATAAAAGTATTATCTTTGAGGAACAGTGCACAATTTATTCTATGATCTTTAATTAAATCAGCTCCAGAAATGTTCTGAGATGTTAATGAGGCTGAGTTTCTCTTATCTTTTATTTTGACCTTCAAGTATGACATTATTTCTTCTTTGAAATGGCATCATGAGTGCTGATATGTAAAGATATTCAATTTTGGAGATATATTCTATTAATTTTGCCTTTTCTCATTTTAGAAATGATCTATTATTTTTACTCTGAGGAAACAATATGTCATTCCTCAACATATGATTCTTTAGAGTTTTATTTTAGATGAATTTTGGAATAAAAATATGATGGTGTATCAACTTAAAATTTTAGTGATAATAGGTGTGCAAAAGATAACATAATATCATCAAGCAATATTATATATGCTATAAAATTGGTATCAGACAAGTGCTTTGTGAGAAAACATGAGCTTGTCAGTTACTTTTCTCTTTCACTAGAATATTGCCTTAGTTACCTCACAAGTCTTTTGCCATGCAAGTATCAGTTCCACTAATTTTAATTGTAACATATTCTAAGAAGTCTAGTCAAAAGGTATATTTATCTTCAGTATCAAACTTGTATTCTCAATATTATTCAGGCATTTTCTTCCTCAAATTTGAGAAACTGTTAAAACCTTTTATGGCAAAATTGAGATTTCCTTGTCCTATTTAACTCTTCTATTTAACAAGTTCCTTGAAGGAAGATCACGTATAAGAGGCTTTCACTTTCTAAATTAATGGAATTAGCATTGACAGGTAAGCAGAATAGTTTAAAAGTCAGGAATGCAAGTGCTTTAAAAAACTTTGATATTACCTAGCACAACCTTAATTTTACAGAACAGAAAAGTGAAATCTACAAATATAATGATTAACTCAGTGTCAACCACCTAGTTGATGATGATTTGCTGTGTACTTTGAACCTGCGACCAGTTTTCACATATTAAGAGCAATATGTAAAATACTGTACTAGGAATTCCTGGAATTACACACATAACAAGGTAATATCAACTCTCAAGAAGATGGCGTTTACATAAATAACAGAATATTCAGCCACTCAACATTTATTGGGTGCTTACAAGGTAGCAGTCATTGTGTGGTTAAGGATTCAGTGGTAGCAAAGCCAGCAATCAGATTCATAGTTTCTAGAGCTTACAGTTAGTTAAAAGAAAGCTAGTTATAAACTGAATACATCAGGGAGAAGCCAAGAAGGCAGAACAGCATGGAAGTTTTTTGTGTGTCTCATGTCCATGAAATACAGCCAGATTAACACTAAACCACTCTGCACACCTAGACAACTGATTGGAGGATCAACACAACAATTGGCACAACTTGACCATAGAATTCAGCAGGTACGTGGCATGGAGAGGTGAACTTAGGGAGTGAGAAGCCACAGCGGTTAGGGAGGTGCTTTTGCAGGTCGAGAGAGAGGATGGAAATGGCGGGGGGGGGGGAGATACAGGAAAAGCACCCTTCCCCAAAAGCATCTGGAGAGAAAGTGGAAAGTTGGAAACAGCCACAGGGACTAAACTATAAAGGGAGAAAGGAGAAAAGAGAGGGGTTAAATTCCATTAAGACTATAGTCTTAACAAGGGGAGTGCAAAGGCTTCAACTCCCCAGCTCGATACCTGGCGGTGCTCTGGTGGGAAGGGCGAATCCCCAGGAGCAGAGTGGGGTCCGGGAGGTTCTTGGGCCACACGGAAAAAATCAGTTCCACTGTTGGAAGGACATTTGGTAAAGGCTGTTGAAGCCACTTAGTCCCAGCAGACCCCAGAGAACTGCCACATTAGCTGGTGAAGGAACAAGGTCCTCAAGGGTGAAGTCTGGTGCCAGATGTGTGTTGTGATTTTCCATAATCCCTGAAAAGCTGCTGCTACACTGTCTCACGAACTTTTTCTGGGGCAGGCTGGCACCTGGCCCCAGTGTCGGGGCACGGGTAGCATCAGGGTCCAGCAAGCATTCCTGGGTACAGCCGACATTTGGCCATTGCTTGGTGAGACCCTCCCACAGAGGGGGGAAACAGGTCAGAGCCACAGTCCTTCAGAAATAAGGGGCCGGGGAAAACAGCCGCATCTGAGACAAAACTCTGGAGAGGTACAGCCTGTGGCTTGGTCATGGACAGTGAAAAAGTGGGGAGTGGATAAAAGCTGAAGACAGAGGATGGGTGTGCAATTGCTGATCCAGGAGAACAGAGCTGTGATACTAGAGCACCCAGGGTAGCTGGGTGACGCCATTTTCACCGCTCCCGTGCATGTGCATATGCACCTATGAGCGCCACAACAACCCACCCCAGTAGGCTAACAGCACCATCTAGTGGATAATGGAGCCTTTACACTGAACCCTGACCAACTGGGCCAACCTCGCTCTTCAAGAACACAAGTCTCACCACCTGCTTAGTTTATGGACTATAAAGCACTTCATAGTCTGACTTCTAGGGGGAAACCAAAGTGATTTCAGCGTCATTTCAATCTGGTAGCAGGTCCATCTATTCAATTTTCTTTCTTTTTTTTTCTCTTTTTCACTTATTTTCTTTTTCTTGAATACAGAAAGAGAAAAATTCATTTTTATTTTCAATTTTTATTAAAAATGTTTTTAATTCTTTTACCATATTCTTATTTTTGTGTAATTTTTTTCAAATTCTATTTTAATTCCATCATTTTATTTTAGTCTACTACAGTATATTCACTTTTTCACATTTTCAAACGATTTCCATTTTTTTTCTTTTTTCTCTTTTTCGTTTCTTTTTCTTGAATACAGAAAGAGAAAAAATTCATTTTTATTTTTAACTTTTATTAAAAATATTTTTCCTTAATTTTTTTCTACTATATTCTTTACTTTTCTGTATTTTTTTTCAAATTCTATTTTACTCCCATCATCTCATTTTAGTCTATTCATTTTTTTCAAATTCTCAAACGATTTCCTCCCCCCCCACTTTTTTTTCTCTAATCTGTCAAACCGCTTTCAACACCTGACCAAAACACACCTAGGATCTAGCATCATTTCTTCGATTTTGTGTGCATGTGTGTGTGTGTGTTTAATTTTTTAATTTTAATATTTTTTAATTTTAATTTTTTTTAATTTTAATTTTTCTACCTCACTAATTCCTTTTGTCCCTTCAAAATGACAAAAAAAAAAGAAAAAAGGAATTCACCCCAAAAGAAAGAGCATGAAGAAACGACAGCCAGGGACTTAACCAACACAGATACAAGCAAGATGTCTGAACCAGAATTTAGAGTCAGGATATAAGAATACTAGCTGGAGTCGAAAATAGATTAGAATCCCTTTCTGCAGAGATAAAAGAAGTAAAAAATAGAATGAAATTAAAAAATGCTATAACTGAGCTGCAATCACAGATGGATGCTGCGGCGGCAAAGATGGATGAGGCAGAACAGAGAATCAGCGATATAGAGGACAAACTTATAGAGAATTATGAAGCAGAAAAAAAGAGGGAGATTAAGGCAAAAGGAGCACAATTTGAGAATTAGAGAGATCAGTGACTCATTAAAAAGTAACAAAATCAAAATCATAGGGGTCCCAGAAGAGGAAGAGAGAGGAGAGAAATAGGGATGGAAGGGTTATGTGAGCAAATCATAGCGGAAAACTTTCCTACCTTGGGGAAAGACATCAAAATCCAGGAAGCACAGAAGACCCCCATTATATCAACAAAAACTGACCACCAACAAGGCGTGTCATAGTCAAATTCACAAAATACTCAGGCAAGGAGAGAATCATGAAAGCAGCAAAGGAAAATAGGTCCCTAACCTACAAGGGAAGACAGATCAGGTTTGCAGCAGACCTACCCACAGAAACTTGGCAGGCCAGAAAGCAGTGGCAGGATATATTCAATATGCTGAATCAGAAAAACATGCAGCCAAGAATTCTTTATCCAGCAAGGCTGTCATTCAAAACAGAAGGGGAGAGATTAAAAGTTTCCCAGACAAACAAAAATTAAAGGAGTTTGTGACCACTAAACCAGCCCTGCAAGAAATTTTAAGAGGGACTCTCTGAAGGGAGAAAAGACTTAAAAGAAAAAAGAAAAAAAAAAAGACCAAAAGCAACAAAGTCTAGAAAGGACCAGAGAACACCACCAGGAACTCCAACTCTACAAGCATCATATTGGCAATAAATTCATATCTTTCAGTACTCACTGTAAATGTCAATGGACTCAATGCTCCAATCAAAAGACATAGGGTAACAGAATGGATAAGAAAACAAGACCCATCTATATGCTGTTTACAAGAGACCCGCTTTAGACCTAAAGACACCTTCAGATTGAAAATAAGGGGATGGAGAACCATCTATCATGCTAATCATCAACAAAAGAAAGCCAGAGTAGCCATACTTATATCAGACAATCTAGACTTTAAACTAAAGACTGTATCCAGAGATGAAGAAGGGCATTATATCATAATAAAAGGGTCTGTCCACCAAGAAGACCAAAGAATTGTAAACATTTATGTGCCAAATGTGAGAGCACCCAAATATATAAATCAATTAATCACAAATATAAAGAAACTCATCGATAATAATACCATAATAGTAGGAGACTTCAACACCTAACTCACAGCCATGGACAGATCATCTAATCAAAAAATCAACAAGGAAACAATGGCTTTGAATGATATACTGGACCAGATGGATTAACAGATACATTCAGAATATTTCATCCTAAAGCAGCAGAATATACATTCTTCTCCAGTGCCTCTGTAACGTTCTCCAGAACAGACCATATACTGGGACACAAATCAGCCCTAAGTAAGTACAAAAAAAGATCGAGATCATACTGTGCATATTTTCAGACCACAACGCTATGAAACTCGAAATCAACAAGAAGAAAAAATTTGGAAATGTAACAAATACTTGCAGACTGAAGGATATCCTACTAAAGAATGAATGGGCTAACGAAGAAGTTAAAAGGAAATTAAAAAGCATATCGAAGTCAATGAAAATGATAACACCACAACTCAAAACCTCTGGGACGCAGCAAAGGTGGTAATAACAGGAAAGTATATAGCAATTCAGGCCTTCCTAAAGAAGGAAGAAAGATCTCAGATACACAACCTAACCTTATGCCTTAAAGAGCTGGAAAAAGAACAGCAAATAAAACCCAAAACTGGCAGAAGACAGGAAATAATAAAGATTAGAGAAGAAATTAATGCTATCAAAACCCAAAAAACAGTAGAACAGATCAATGAAACCAGAATGTGGTTCTTTGAAAGAATTAACAAAATTGATAAACCACCAGCCAGTGTGATCAAAAAGAAAAAGGAAAGGACCCAAATACATAAAATCAAGAATGAAAGAGGAGAGATCACAACCAACACAGTAGAAACAAAAACAATAATAAGAGAATATTATGAGCAATTATATGCCAATAAAATGGGTAATCTGGAAGAAATGGACAAATTCCTAGAAACATGTACACTACCAAAACTGAAACAGGAAGAAATAGAAAATTTGAACAGAAACATAATCAGTAAGGAAATCGAATCAGTAATCAAAAATCTCCCAAAAAACAAGAGTCCAGGGCCAGGTGGCTTTCCAGGGGAATTCTACCAAACATTTAAGGAAGAGTTAACACCTATTCTCTTGAAGCTATTCCAAAAAAAAGAAATGGAAGGAAAACTTCCAAACTCTTCCTATGAAGCCAGCATTATGTTGATTCCAAACCAGACAGAGACCCCACTAAAAAGGAGAACTATAGACCAATTTCCCTGATGAACATGGATGCAAAAATCCTCAACAAGATATTAGCCAACCTGTTCCAACATTTGCATTAAAAAAATTATTCACCACAACCAGGTGGGATTTATACCTGGGATGCAGGGCTGGTTCAATATCCACAAAACAATTAATGTGATTCATCACATCAATAAAAGAAAGGACAAGAACCATATGATCCTCTCAGGTGCAGAGAAAGCAATTGACAAAACACAGCATTCTTTCTTGATAAAAACCCTCAAGAAAGTAGGGATAGAAGGATCATACCTTGAGATCATATAAGTCATATATGAAAGACCCAACGCTAACATAATCCTCAAAGGGGGAAAACTGAAAGCTTCCCCACTAAGGACAGGGACAAGACAGGGATGTCCACTGTCACCACTGTTATTCAACATAGTATTGGAAGTCTTAGTCTCAGCCATCAGACAACACAAAGAAATAAAAGGCATCCAAATCGGTCAGGAGGAGGTCAAACTTTCACTCTTCACAGATGACATGATACTCTATAAGGAAAACCCAAAAGATTCCACCAAAAAACTGTTAGAACTGACTCATGAATTCAACAAAGTTGCAGGGTACAAAATCAACACACAGAAATAGGTTGCGTTCCTATACACTAACAATGAAACCACAGATAGAGAAATCAAGGAATTGATCCCATTTACAGTGGCACCAAAACCCATAAAATATCTAGGATAAATCTAACCAAACAGGTGAAAAATCTATACACTGAAAAGCATAGAGAGCTTATGAAAGAAACTGAAGAAAACACAAAAAAAATGGAAAAAGATTCCACGCTCCTGGATAGGAAGAACAAATATCATTAAGATGCCAATACTACCCAAAGCAATCTACATATTCAATGCAATCTCTATCAAAATAACACCAGCATTCTTCACAGAGCTAGAACAAATAATCCTAAAATTTGTATGGAACCAGAAAAGACCCCTACTAGCCAAAGAAATCTTGAGAATGAAAACCAAAGCTGGAGGCATCACAATCCCACACTTCAAGCTATACTACAAAGCTGTAATCATCAAGACAGTATGGTACTGGCACAAGAACAGACACTCAGATCAATGGAACAGAATAGAGAACCCAGAAATGGACCCACAAACGTATGGCCAACTCATCTTTGACAAAGCAGGAAAGAATATCCAATGGAATAAAGACAGTCTCTTCAGCAAGTGGTGCTGGGAAAACTGGACAGCGACATGCAGAAGAATGAACTTGGACCACTTTCTTACACCATACAAAAAAATAAACTCAAAATGGACGAAAGACCTAAATGTAAGACAGGAAGCCCTCAAAATCCTCGGAAAGAAAGCAAGCAAAACCCTGTTTGATCTTGGCCACAGCAACTTCTTACTCAACACGTCTCCAGAGGCAAGGGAAACAAAAGCAAAAATGAACTACTGGGATCTCATCAAAATAAAAAGCTTCTGCACAGCCAAGGAAACAATCAGCAAAACTATAAGGCAACCGATAGAATGGGAGAAGATATTTGCAAATGACATATCAGATAAAGGGTTAGTATCCAAAATCTATAAAGAACTTTTCAAACTCAACACCCAAAAAATAAACAATCCAGTGAAGAAATGGGCAAAAGACATGAATAGATACTTCTCCAAAGACGACATCCAGATGGCCAACTGACACATGAAAAAATGCTCAACATCACTCATCATCAGGGAAATACAAATCAAAACCACAATGAGATACCACCTTGCACATGTCAGAATGGCTAACATTAACAACTCAGGCAACAACAGATGTTGGTGAGGACGGAGAGAAAGAGGATCTCTTTTGCATTGTTGGTGGGAATGCAAGCTGGTGCAGCCACTCTGGAAAACAGTATGGAGGTTCCTTAAGAAACTAAAAATAGAACTACCCTAGGACCCAGAAGTTGCACTACTAGGCATTTATCCAAGGGATACAGGTGTGCTGTTTTGAAGGGGCACATGCACCCCCATGTTTAGAGCAGCACTATAACATTAGCCAATGTATTCAGAGTCCAAATGTCCATCGATGGATGAATGGATAAAGAAGATGTGGTGTATATATGTGTGTGTGTGTGTGTGTGTGTGTGTGTGTGTGTGTATTGTATACAATACAATGCATTGTATATATTGGTGTATATGTGTATATATGTGTGTGTGGTGTATATATGTGTGCGTATATATATATGGAGTATTACTTGGCAATCAAAAAGAATGAAATCTTGCCATTTGCAACTACATGGATGGAACTGAAGGGTGTTATGCTAAGTGAAATTAGTCAGAGAATGACAAACATCATATGACTTCACTCATATGAGGACTTTGAGAAAAAACAGATGAATATAAGGGAAGGGAAACAAAAATAATACAACAACAGGGAGGGAGACAAAACAGAAGAGACTTACAAATATGGAGAACAAACTGAGGGTTACTGGAGGGGTTGTGGGAGGGGGTATGGGCTAAATGGTAAGAGGCACTAAGGGATCTACTCCTGAAATCATTGTTGCACTATATGCTAATTTGGATATAAATTTAAAAAAATAAAAAATAAAATTAAAAAAAACAAAACAGAATACATCACAAATACAATTACCAATTATAGTAAGTGCTATGAAGTAAACAGATGACATTATGAGAGAATATATTCAAGAGAACCTACATTATATTGAGGTCTGAGGAAGCTTTCTCTGAAAAATGTTATAAATAGAGATCTAAAACAAAACAAAAGCAAATATGGGTAGTTTTCTGGAACAAGAGAAAATTTTGTATGCCTGAAAATTGAAAAAAAAATCAATCTGGCTAGATCTTAGAAAAACATCAAGAGGATGACATGAGAGAAGGCAGGGATGGAGGTGGGAGAAAATTAATCTAAGACCATGTCTATATGAATGATTTTGATTATTTTAAGTGAAAAAAAAGAAGATTTTAGAAGATTTTAAATAGATTCATAATTTTGTTGTCAAAATATATATAATACCAGCGTAGGTTCTTGTAATTTGTTTACAACATTTTTCTGGCCCTTGAACTCATCCCTTACCCTACCTGAGTTCCTTTCTTATATGGTTTTGTGATGAATTTTATTATCATATGGCAACTTAAAGTTAAAAACCACTCCTCTAAATCTCCAGATCTATATCTAAGTAAAAGATCACAGGTTTTACCTTTAATATATAATTTGATCAGGCTGGCCTTGCCTATTGTTATTTCAATTGACAAATCCATAGGTCATAGAGAGTTATCACTCAGAAGCTGACCAACGATTCTTAATATATGACTTGAAATGAATGTAGTTTGATTAGTATTGAGGTACTATTACATGTACTAAGGCCAGAGATGCCAGTGATACCTAATTCTTGCATTGGTTGAGTTATATCTACTCATGAGATATCTGAAGACACTTTAAACACAATGGATGTTTTTTTCAAGTACCAGTCTATTATTTCTAAGCTTAGGCCCAATACTCCAATGCAAACTGTTTGTTAAAACTTGATGAAGTATGTATTTTACGCTGATGCCAAAATTCACACTTTCTGTCCTTATAATTCCACATAATGATCTACTAACACTCACAGAGAGCTACATAAGATTGGGATCTGAAGACATGGCATAACAGAATGTATATGTGAACAAAAAAAAAAAAATCTATGGATGGTAACAGGTCCCACTCCATTCATCCCATTGATTTAGCCATATGGAAAAACAAAATAAAACAAACAAACAAACAAAAATAAGTGGAGAGAAAGCCACAATCATGTACTTGTCTTTTTGTAATAATAATTCTATCCATGAGCAATCAAAGTCCTACCAATGTTGAAGTCTCTCAATATCTTTTTGAGAGTGAGTGGAGGAAAATGGTAGAGAAAGCTGAAGAGCTTGATCGTAACCCCTTCTCCCCCCATAGACACCTATGTTGATGTTACTTTAATTCTTTTGGCTAAACCATTAAGGTTATGTGATTATGTGACTAAGTTCCCTTAGCTATCAATCACATGGTGTTAAAGCTACTGTACTGTTTCAACAACTTCCAACTTTCAATATATTTGTTAAACTATCATTATGTCATTACTACCCCCATTTATTTTATTGTATTTAAAATCAAATAATATAAAGCCTTATAATAAAATGAAACAATTTGAAATTTTATAACACAACAAGTTAGAGTACCATCCATTTCCCACCTGTTACCAACTCACCATGCACATTACCTGGGAGTAAACTTTGCAAATATTTTGGTGTAGGATTGTATCACTAATCAGGGTTTAATATTTGTTCACTATCATTTTAAAAGTTCTTAAAGTAATTTTTATGAATGCATACTTTTACATAAAACAAAGTTTACCCTTTTTTGTAAGTTCCCTGAGTTTTGACAGTAATGTCAAACTGAAAATATAGGATATTTCTATTACCCCCAGAAGTTCCCTTACCTCACTGTCATCCCTTTTCCTATCCTCAGCCCCTGCAATTGCTGTCCAGATTTTTTCTTTTAAATTTTTCTTTTTCTAGAGGATCATATAAATGAAGCCATAGGATATCTATGACCATTGCTGCTTTTTGGAACATCAACTTTGTATTTCCTAGAAATGTCTTATGGAAAACATCCTTTCAGTAATCTGTTCAAATTTCCTTTTAAATTGTTTCTTTTTTTCCTTTTGTTTCCCATTCAAATCCAATTCTGTTTTCAAACAACTACTCAGATCTTATACTTATTTAAGTAATATATCCATTTAAATAGGATAAATTCTAAATTTAAATGACCCCACAGGCCTGTGTAACACCTTCAGCCTTCCAATCCAACAAGGAAAATTTGTATTTCCTGGTTTAGCTCTAGAATCCTGTAACATGAGTTCAATGTAACCTATTTTTTTTTTTTTTTTGCCCTTGTGGATCTCAAAATCCTTTGTGGCCAGAACTTACCTCTTCCAGGAAATTGAAGAAAAATACATACTAGGGACTGTCTTTTTCTTGGTAGTGGAATAAACTAGCTATTTGATAAATATGGTTTACTGAGTTATGTGACTGTTTCTAAATGTCATATGAAAAGACCGTAAGTGAAAAAAATAACACTTCAAGACATTCTTTCTTGATGACATGCATTGTTTATTTTATATGCACTATAGTGCTATTATACAGTCTAGATATAGTCTATGATACTGAGGTTATAGCCTCTCACATGCTCTGTAAATATATATGAATAGAAAATTAATGACTTCAGCTCTATTTGCCCGCTGTCCCCTCTTTTCCTCTCACATAGATTGTCTCCTTGTTCCTCCTTTCTCCTTTTTTCACTGTTTGTTCCTTAGTGCTATTAGGAATTCTCATTACTTCAACCTAAGAAAGAAATGGTTGCCCTTTACCCAACCCCCAAAAATAGAAATAAATAAATTAGGACTTAAAAATATAAGCCTATGTAGCACTAGTAAACATTGCAAATGCTGTGAGAGTACTGCTCCTCTAATAATTGAAATCGCTTTCTAGATATTGTGTAATTAATTCCTATTACTTTACGTTCAACTAGAAAAGTGGTTTGTGAAATATCTCGATCAATAAAAATTCTGAGTGTTGTGTTTTATGTGTGTGATTTGATCATCGTCGTCTAGTAATAACACAATAACAAATTAATCTTTCTCTCAAGTTCTTCATGTGTGTGCTTTGTCTATCATCAGTACAGTATCATTTTTCTCAGCATGACCACAAACACAAAAATCAAAATTAAAAGAACATTTTATGTGGATTAGTTTAAGTGTTGTTATCTTTGGTCATGTTGTAAGATTTATTTCTCTCTTTTCCTATGATTATATTATGTGATATGGTGAAGATTTATGCCCCTCCAGGTGCCTATGTTTACAAATTATGGGAATATTATGAATTGCAATTGTAAAAGAAAGGCACAGTAATGTAAGAACTTTTGTACTCTTTCTCATGCTTTCAGATAATGACAGTTAACAAAGAAGAGCTGCATAGTAGTCTTCAAAATAAAAAAAAAAAAAAAAAAAAAACTCTACAAAAGTTCCAAGACGTCTAATTTAACTTATGTGATTTCTTTCCATCACTTCATTGTGGTTTTAATAACATGTAAATATAAGCCATTTTAAAATATAAATTTATTAAAGCAAGACCATAAAATAGCATAGATAGTATTATCTTTTAACCTCTTTGTTCTGTAGCTCAATAGCAATAACAAGATACATATTAGTTCCTGTTGCAAATAGGGTTAAGAGACTGAAATTTGGTCTCTGGGTTCCAAGCTTTGTTACGTCTTTCCTACCTGTCACTGACTTGCTATTTCAGTTACATGGCTGCCAGTATTAAGAAAAAAAAAATTATAGCTAATTTTAGTTTAAGAATATTCCTCAAAATAACACAATAAAATTCAGGCTAAGTAGTAGGTTTCTAGAAATACACCAGCTAACTACAAAGAGCACACACATAAACATTCATTAATAACTTTGTAAGCCACCCTTTGTTTCAAAGGTAGTCAGTTGTTTGTATATGTATTTTAATGAATTTTTCAAAATGTCAGGTATCACAGGTTATAATAAATTAAGTTTAGGATAAATTTGATAATGCACAATAAATGTCATCTTATCTGAAGACAGCATAACTATGCAGTGAAGTTGCTGCACCTATGGGGATGGAATCCAAACAGTACTGGAGCAGTGGCTGCTAACAGGGTCCCAAGCACTAGGATGATGATTTTAGATTCACTCGGAGCAGTAAGTACCACATTTAAATTACTGTATAGTGCAACTGAAAAGATTTTGCCTACTTATTATCTGTGTGTGTGTATAATACATTTATAAAGACACATGTTTATGTTTACATATAGAGAAAAAGAGAGAAAAATGAAGGCAACAAAATATTTCCTGCCTCTGTGTTAAGCAATGCTAATAACAATAAAAAGTGACATGAACTTGCTGTAGGAGATAACTGTTCTTGGGAGATGGGTATGTAAAACAACTAACAGCTTTCCTGTCAGGTTTAATCATGTGCTCACCAAGACTCATACCCAGGCTCATTCTTCTCTGTGATTCCCAGTCCAAAGATACTGTGTCAAACTCTGACCATCCCGAGCACTTTTTTTTCCTCTTTCAGGCTCTCCTCAAAATCATCCAGTCCTTAATCTCAAACCCAATAAATATCCTTCACTAATCTTCCTCTTTTGAAACACTTCCAAGATTCTGAGAAGATGGTCTTAAAACCGCCAATAGTTTGAATAATCTTCATGCTGTTGCACTGCTTTATCATGTTTTTCTGGAGATTTTATACGTGTGTGTGTGTGTGTGTGTGTAGTGCATCTGTATGTGCTTGCATTTATTTACATATATGTATTGCATTATGTATTTTCATATATGCTACACAAGCTATATTTAACTATAAGCATAAATAAGAGCTAAAACTATATGTCATATATTGAATGTTTATAAATTGCCACAAAATGTACCAAGCACTTTGTCTCTTTAATCCTCCTATAAACCCTATCAAGGAAGCAATAATGTTATAAACATTTTATAGGTGAGAACATTTTGGCTTATAGAGGTGAGATTATGTGCTTACTATACCATGAGTATACCATGAGTAAGTACAGGAATTTGTGCCCAAGCTTCACAACTCCAGAGTCCAATATACAAACCACACATTCAGTGCCATGCAGACACATATAAGTAAGGAACTCTAGGCAAAACTAAAAGTCAATCATAAGATGTGTCTTTATTTCAAATTTTGATATTTTGTTAATCATGGATATTTTGTATTGATTATTACCTTAAAATACTGCATCAAAATATTTATTTTGATTGCTGAGTTTTTAGCATCCCATTAAATTTTTTACTAAGGCAACTTCTTTGCTTCACTTGCCTGGTTCTAATTCTGCCTCTGTGACATATCCATTGTCAGTAGCATTAGAGAAATAAAGGGTCTGATTGAAATTTTTGATCCATCACTCATTGTTTTCATGAGCTTGAGAAACTTACATAATCTATTCCTCCATCTATGAAGTGGGAATTATAATATATAACATATGATGTTACTGTACATATTCAACTAGTAATTTATAAAGTGGTTTACAAAGACTATTCAAATATTATTACCTTTATTTCAATGGATTTGCTACAAAGTAAGAGAGCAGTGTAGAAACATGAGTCAAATGATCATCAGTTCTTTCCTGTAAACATTAATCCTAGAATTTATAAACATTTCAAGTATGTCACTAAACCAATGTTCATCCTCCAAACAATCATGTTAAGGATACTTGGCAAGGAAATTTATACACATTTTATTTCTGAGGAAAATAAGCTGTCCCAAAGTAATGAATTTAGAAATTAAATCACTCTCTTCTCTCTCTTAGTTCATTGCTGAATTCTCTCCTTGTTGCTGCCCTAATTATCCAATGAAAATATGGATATATCCTGAGAGGTAAATTAAAATTACTCTAATTTTTATTACAAGGCCAACATCATGCTTCAACTGCATGAACAAAACACCTGTACATTTTCCTTTCCATTATCAACAACTTTGTATATGGCTATGGACGCTTGAGCTAAACCAAACTGACACCGTACAATGGTTATGCAAGATACTATCATCGGAGGAAGCTTGTGCATGGAAAAAACAAGCTCTCTGTACTATATATGCAAATTCTGTTGAGTTTTAAACCATTTAGAAATTATTTTAAACTTTTAAAAAGCTTGAGAAAGAACATGGGAGAAAATACTTCAGGGAGGGAGGAGTCACAGGGTTGCTTTGAATGATTTTTGGACACAATATGTAAAACTTTGCGTACTTACCTGTTTATTTCTCAATTTGATAAACAGACAAGTGTTAGTCAAGCAGGTATCTTTAAAACCTCTTGTTTTCTTCTTCTTCAGAACTATAATGAAAATGAAATGAGCTTAAAAGTGAAATATATATTGGGAAAAAAGTAATCTACAGCTGGCTACTTAATCATTGGAATAACATTATTATTTATGTTGAGTTACATACAGGTTGAGTTACATACAGTTATGCATAAAACTTGAGATTATCTATTAAAATATACTAATTTTGTAGATAAGAAAATTATTTCTAGCAAGGGGTTTATTCCTCTTGCTAGAAATTCCAAAAAAAAAATCCCATACCCATATATTTCTATTCACAACACTCTGAATTTTGACAAATTCATTTCTATCTTACAACTCAAAATAAACAAGAAAGACTGAGTAGCTAAAATAACTTCCCAAAATAGCATGTATTAGAAAACTAAGATTTCTACTGGGGCGCCTGGGTGCTCAGTCATTAAGCATCATCAGACTCTCAATTTGGCTCAGGTCATGATCTCACAGTTAGTGATTTACGCTCCGTATCAGACTCTGCGCTGATCGCATGGAGCCTGCTTGGGATTCTGTCTCCCTCTCTCTCTCTGTCCCTCCCTGCTTGCTCTCTCTCTCAAAATAAAAAATAAACTTAAATAAATAAGATTTTTAAAAAAAGGATTTTACCACTTTACCATGAAAAACCTAGACTGATGTTCTAATTCTAAAAAACTTAATTTTTTAACTCTTAATTTCTTTTTCCTTCAAGATATAATTCATGTACCACAACATTCACATTTAAGTTTGAAGAGTACAAGGAAATATTTTAAAATGGAAAAAGAAACCCACAAACAAAACCAGCAACAGAAACTTTCTGTGACACAGCACAGTGGCTGGGCCTAGCACTGAAAAACTTCAAAGCAGCTGTTATAAATATATCCAAAGAAGGGCGCCTGGGTGGCGCAGTCGGTTAAGCGTCCGACTTCAGCCAGGTCACGATCTCGCGGTCCGTGAGTTCGAGCCCCGCGTCGGGCTCTGGGCTGATGGCTCAGAGCCTGGAGCCTGTTTCCGATTCTGTGTCTCCCTCTCTCTCTGCCCCTCCCCTGTTCATGCTCTGTCTCTCTCTGTCCCAAAAATAAATAAACGTTGAAAAAAAAAATTTAAAAAATAAATAAATAAATAAATATATCCAAAGAACTAAAAAAAATGTTTAAAAAAAGTACACAGGAAAGCATTAATGACAATGTTTCTCAAATAAAAACTATCATTAAAAAGAAATTCTTTTTTCAAAATGGGAAATTCTGGAGTTGAAAAGTATAATATTTTCACTAAAAAATGTAAGTATTGGAGCTCAACTGTACCTGTGAGCTGGCAGAAGTAAGAACTGGGTAACTTGAATATAGATGAAGACCTATCATGCAGTCTGAATAACTGAAAAACAAAACAAAACACAAAAATAGTGAAACCAAATGAATACTCTCAGGGAAATGTGGCTTTATCAGCATATGTGTAATAGGCATACTAGGAGAGAAAGAATGGAAAAAAAAAAAACAGTTGGAAAACTGATGACCGAAAACTTCTCAAATTTTGAGAAACATTAATATATATATATACATTGAAGAAGCTCCACAATTCCAGTAGAATAAATGACAAAGAGATCCATACCTACATATATCATATTAAAAATGTTGGAAGACAAAGATATGAGAAATTTTTGAAAGCAACAGGAAAATAAATAAATGACTTATTGTCATTAGGTAACTTCAATAAGATTAACAGCAATCTTCTCATCAGAAACAATGTAGACCTGAGTCAGTGGGATAAAAACTAAATGAATTGTTAAAAGAAAACAATAACAACAAAATACAAGACTTGTTAACCAGAATAGTGTAATCAACAAAACCACCTTTCATAAATGAAGGTAAAATAAAAATATTCTCAGATAAATAAAAATTGAGAAAATTTCTTGCCAGTAAATTGCCTTAGAAAAAACACTAAAGGAAATTCTCAGGCCAAAATTAAATACAGGTGAATGTATATATTTCTCATTTCTTCTCTTAACTAATTTGAAAAGCAACTGTGTAAAATAATATGTATGCCAATGCATTATTGGGCCTATAACAAAGAGAAATAAAATATATTTGACAATAGGGTCGGTAAATAAGGAAATTAACATAGCAAAACCTATAAATATATGTCTATTCTCCTTCCTCCATCCCTCAGGTTCTTCATAATATAAAATTTTAAAATGTGATAATTACAACACTGTATTGTGATTGTGAGATATATATATATGTGTATATATATACATATATATATGTATGTATATCATAATGTGTAACAAAATTTTCACAAAAAGGGAAAAGAGGGAATAGAGGTAGATAGAGTAACAATTCTATATTTATCTGGAAATGAGGTAGTATAAACCTGAAATTAAATCTGATAATCTATGATTTATGTTAAGACCTAGAACAGCTAACAAAATAACTCAAATAATATAGTGAAAAAAATGAAAGGAATTTAAGCATGACCTAAAAAATATTCACTTAATGCAAAAACAAAACAAAACAAAACAAAACAAAACAAAACAAAACAAAAACCTAATAATGAAATCAGTTAAAGAGAAATGTAGGCCAAAAGGCATTTTACTTTAAAAACTTAAAGGAAAACATCAAACTTAAATCCAAATATATCAATGATAACATTTAATGTGAACAGAAAAAAACAATACAAAGATATGATAAAACTAGTCAGATTGAATAAAAAAGAAGATGCAACAATGTATTATCTATAGAAAACACTGTAGATTGAAAATACAAATAAGTTGAAAGTAAAAGGATGAAAAAAAGATCACATGAAGGGGAACTATAAGAAAGCTGGAGTGGCTATACAAACATCTGAAATTTAAAACTTAAAAAAATTTATTAGAAACAGACATTTTATAATGATAAACGGGTTAATTCATCAGGAAGACTTAAAAACCACAAACAACATATGCATTAAAAAAAAAGAGGATCCTGTTGACTTATGGAAAAGATGGCAGAGAAAGAGGATCATTGGCTCACCTTCTTCCATGGATATACCTAGATAACACCCACATCAGTGTAAATAACCCCAGAAATGACCCAAAGTCTGGCAGACCAGATTCTCCACAGATAAATGTAGAGGAAAGGCCACATCAAAGGGCAAAGATTGGGAACAAAACTAACTCACATGACTGTCCTCAGGAGAGAGGGGTTTCGTGGACACAGAGAAAGGAGAGGAACAGACCCCATATCAGGCACCCTGGGCACTGGGGACCAGCACTGGGAAGAAAAATCCTTATAACATTTGTCTTTGAAAGCCAGAAAGGTCTGTCATTGTGGGTTCTTGAACTCAGTGGGGCTTGACACCTAGAACTTCGAAGATCAGCCAGACCCACTTTGGTAAATCCTAAGGGCAAGGGGAAAATGAGTCCCTGCCCTTAAAGAGACAGCACAAAAGGCAGCCATGCTAGATGCAGCATGAAGGCAGTAGTTTGGAGGGTGCCTGCGGTGTTCTGGAGGGAGACTTGTTTGTTAGTCGCAGAGCATCTGCTGGGGAAGTGAGAGTGTTTGGGAAAATTCTGAAGGAACAGGGGAGCTGGAGGGCATCATTTCCCCTCTCTGCCCCCCAGCCTACATACGCAGACACCTGAGGGAGCCAGCAAAGCACAAACATTCTCCACCTAGCTTGCTAACAGCAGACCAACCCCCTGGCTATTCTATGGACCCACCCCCTCCAGCCAGACTAGGAGCCCATGCAAAGCAGCAAGACAAGCCTGGCAGTGTGCAAGCAGCCTCATCAGAGGCCAGCACCCCTCCAAAGTGACTCCTGTCCTGAGGAGGGAAAGATAACCACATACACTATTCTGACTGTTGCCCCAACAGTGGGTTGGGAGCAGATATCTGGTCTGACCGCAGGCTCCACCCACCAATGAAAGCTTCTCAGGACAACACAGTGAAAGTACCCTGAAGTTTGGTGTTACCACATCTTTAGGAAATGGCCTGGTCTGACTCAACTCAAGGACAATGTGGCCCCAGACTGGCCGACTAACAATACAGGTACCAAATGCTGCCAACAAAAGGCAAAGTCATTGCAGACAATTGGACTCAAGGCCAACTTGGTTCAGCCACAATAGCAGGGTGCAGGCAACACACACAGAAGATACCCATGAAGTGCTAGGTTCTGGTGAACAGGTGACATTGCACTGCAGGGCACTACAGGACCTCTTCTTCAAAACACCACTACTTAATAAGCAGGAGATGTAGCTGACTTTCTTAATATATAGAAACAGACACAAAGAGTTAGACAAAATGAGGAGACAAAGAAATATGTCCCAAATGAAAGAATAGGACAAAATCACAGGAAGAAAGCTAAACAAAATGGAGATAAGTAATATGTCTGAAAAATAATTTAAAATAACAGTCATAAAGATACTCATTGCACTTGAGAAAGAAGTAGAGGACCTCAGCAAGGCCCCAACAATGAGATAGAAAACAATTAAAAAAAAAAGAGAGATGGAGAACTCAATAACTGAAATAAAAAATACACTAGATAAAGTGAAAATAGATTAAGGAAACTCAGGAACACCATCAAGTATAATAGCATTTACGTTATAGGAATCCCAGAGGGAAGAAAGAGAAAAGGCAGAAGTTTTATTTAAAGAAATAATAGCTGAAAAGTTCCTGAATCTTGGAAGAAAACAGAAATCCAGATCCAGGAGCCACAGGGAGCCTTGAAAAAAATCAACTCAAGGAGGTCCACACCAAGATACAGAGTGTTAAAGTGGCAAAATATAGCAAAATGAGAGAATTTTAGAAGCAGCAAGAGAAGGAGCATCTGGGGGGCTCAGTCAATTAAGCATCTGCCTTTGGCTCAGGTCATGATCCCAGTGGTTTGTGAGTTTGAGCCCCAGATCAGGCTCTCTGCTGTCAGTGAGGAGCCCGCTTCAGATCCTCTCTCTCTGCCTTAAAAATAAGTAAACATAAAAGCAGCAAGACAAAAGGAAACCATTTCATATAAAGGAAACATCATAAGGCTATCAGCTGATTTTTCAGCAAAACCTTTACAGGCCAAAGAAAGTGGCATGATATATTCAAAGTTCTGAAACAAACAAAAAACAAACCCACAACCAAGAAGCTCCACTCAGCAAGGCTATCATTAAGAATAGGAGAAGAGAGGAATTTCCAAACAAAAGTTAAAGGAATTCATCACCACTAACCCAGCCCTACAAGAAATGTTAAAGGGGACCCCTTGAGTGGAAAGGAAAGACCATAAATAGGAGTAAGAAACGTAGGAAGCAAAAAAGCTGTAAAATTAACTATATCTTTAAAAATTAGTCAAAGGATATTCAGAACAAAAGGATGTAGAGTATGGCACCATACAGCTAAAACATGAAGGGAGGGAGGAGTAAAAATTTAGTGTTTTTTGAATGAGGTCAAACTTAAGCGGCCATCAACTTAATATAGACTTCTTTATGTATCACATGTAATATATAAACCTAATGGTCACCACAAATCAGTAATTGGCAGTAGATATGCAAAAAAATAGAGAAAAATAATCCAAATATATCACTAAAGAAAGCCAGCAAACTGTGAGTGAAGAAAGCAAAAAAGGTACATAGAAGAACTACAAAAACAACCATAAAGCAAGTAACAAAATGGCAATAAATGCATACCTATCAATAATTACTTTGAATGTAAATGGGTAAACACTCCAATCAAAAGACATAGATAGGGTTACCAAATGTGTAACAAAAGCAAGCCCCATCTATATGCTGCCTACAAGAGAGACTCATTTCAGACCTAAAGACACATGTAGTTGAAAATTAAGGAATAGAAAAACATTTATCAAGCAAATGGAAGTGAAAAGAAAGCCAGAGTAGCAATACTTATATAGGACAAAATATACTTCAAAACAAAGACTGATACAAAAGACAATAAAGGGCACTATATAATCATACAGGGAATAATTCAACAAGAAAGTATAACAATTGTAAATATTTATGCACCCAATATGAAAGGACCCAAATACATAAAAGTTTTTTTTTTTTTTACATAAAACAGTTAAAACCAAAGATAAAGGAAGTAATTGATAGTAATATAATAATAGTAGGGAATTTTCACATCCAACTTACAAAGGAAAGATGACCCAATTAGAAAATCAAAAAGAAACAGTGACTTTGAATGACACATTGAACCAAATAGATCTAACAGATACACTTAGAACATTCCATCCTAAAACAGTGGAATACACATTCTTTTCAAATGCACATGGAACATTCTCCAGAACAGATCACATATTAGGCCATAAAACAAGCCTCAACAAACTCATACCATGAATTTGACTGAAATCATACTATGCACTTCTTTTCCAATCATATCATTATGAAACTAGAAATCAACCACAAGAAAAAGTCTGGAAAGACCTGAAATACATGAAAACATAAACACAATTGATAAAACTTTAGCTAGAATCATCAAAGAGAGAGAGAGAAAGAGAGACAGAGAGAGAATTCAAATGAACATAATCAGAAATAAAAGAGACGAAATAACAACCCACACTATAGAACTACAAAGGATTATAAGAGAGTATTATGAAAAATTATATGCCAGCAAATTGGACAACCTGGAAGAAATGGATAAATTCCTAATAACATAACCTCCCCAGGCTGAATCAGGAATAAATAGAAAATTTGAACAGACCAGGTACCAGCAATGAAATTGAATCAGTAATCAAAAAACTCCAAGCAAGCAAAAGGCCAGGACCAGAAGTCTTCATAGGTGAATTCTACCAAACATTTAAAGAAGAGTTAATACCTATTCTTCTCCAACTATTCCATAAAAAACAGCAGAGGAAGGAACGTATCTAAACGAATTCCTGAGGCCAGCATGACTTTGGTACAAAAACCAGATAAAGACACCAGAAAAAAAGAGAACTACAGGCCAATATCCCCAATGAATATAGATGCAAAAATCTTTCACAAAATAGTAGCAAACAAATCCAACAATACGTTAAAAAATCATTCACCACACTTGATCTTAGCCAAAAGGCTGAGAAGTGATGAAAAAATTAATTAACCACAATCAAAGATAAAGGATGGTACAATATTCACAAGTCAAACAGTTAGATATAATGCATCAACAAGACAAACTATAAAAATCTTACGATCATTTTAATAGATGCAGAGAAAGGATTTAACAAAGTACAACATCCATTCATGATAAAAGCCCTTAATGAAGTGTGTTTTGAGGGAATATATCTTAACATAATAAAAGCCATATATGAAAAAACACACAGCTAACATAACATTCAATGCTGAAAAACTGAGACTTTTCCCCTAAGATCCAGAGCAAGACAAGGATGTCCTCTTTTGCCATTTTTCAATGTGGTACTGGAAGTTGCAGCTACAGCAATCAGATAAGACAAAGAAATAAATGGCATCCAAGTTGGTAAGGAAGAAGTACAATTTTCACTATTTGCAGATGGCATGATGCTATACAAAACCCTGATGACTCCAATAAAAAAAAAAACTACTAGAACTGATAAATGAATTCAGTAAGGTTTCAGGATATAAAAATCAGTATGCAGAAATCTGTTGCATTTGTATACACTAACAATAAAATAGTAGATAGGGAAATTAAGAAAACAGTCCCACTTACAAGTGCACAAAAATAATAAAATACCAGGAATAAACTTAACCAAGGAAGTTGAAAGAGCTGTACTATAAAGATCTGAAAGATCTAAAAAGTATAAAACATTGTTGAAGGAAATTAAAGATGACACAAACAAATGTAAAGATATTCCATGCTTATGGATTAGAAGAACAATTATTGTTAAAGTTTCCATACTACCCAAAGCAATCTACAGATTTAAATACCAACAACATTTTTCACAGAACTAGAACAAATACTCCTAAAATTTGTATGGAATCACAAACAACCCAGAATAGCCAGAACAACCTTGGAAAATGAGAACAAAACTGGAGGTATTGCAATCCCAGATTTCAAGTTATAGTACAAAGTTATGGTAATCAAAACATTATGGTACTGGCACAAAAATAGACACATAGATCAACAGAACAGAATAGAGAGCCCAGAAATAAGCCGATAATTATATGGTCAATTAATCATTGACAAAGGAGGAAAGAATATACAATGGGAAAAATACAGTCTCTCAAATGAACGATGTTGGGAAAACTGAAACGCTACATACAAAAGAATGAAACGGTACCACTTTCCTACACCATATACAAAACTAAACTTGAATTAAAGGCCTAACAATGAGACCTAAAACCATAAAATCCTAGAAGAGAGCATAGGCAGTAATTTCTCTGACATCAGGCGTAGCAACAGTTTTCCAGATATTTGTCCTAAGGCAAGGGAAACAAAAGCAAAAATTACCTACCAGGACTACATCAAAATAAAGCTTTTTTCCACACCAAAGGAAACAATCAACAAAACTAAAAGATAACCTACTGAATGGGAGAAGGGGAGAAGCTTTTTGCAAATTACATATCCCATAAAGGTTAGTATCGAAATATACAAACAACTTATACAACGAAATACCAACATCCCAAATAATCTAATTAAAATGGGCAGAAATCACCAACAGACATTTCTCCAAAGTAGATATCCAGATGGCCAATAGATACATGAAAAGATGCTCAACATTACTAATCATCAGAAAAATGCAAATCAAAATCACAATGAGATATCATTTCACAGATGTCAGAGTGACAAAATAAAAGACACAAGAAACAACAAGTGTTGGCAAGGATGTGGAGAAAAAGAAATCCTCATGTACTGTTGGTGGGAATGCAAATTGGTGTAGCCACTGTGGAAGAGAGTACAGAGATTCCTCAAAAAACTAAAAAATAGAATTACCACATGATCCAGTAATTCCACTACTGGGTATTTACCAAAAGAATATGAAAACACTAATTCAAAAAAATATATATGCACCCTAATGTTTATTGTAGCATTATTTACAATAGCTAAAATATGGGAGCAACCCAAGTATCTATCAATAGATGAATGGATAAAGATGTGAAATATACATATAATGGAATATTCTTCTGCCATAAAGAGAATGAATTCTTTGCCATTTGCAACAACATGGATGGATCTAGTGAGTATAATGCTAAATTAAATAAGTCAGTCAGAGTAAGACAAATACTAAATGATTTCACTCATTTGTGAGATTTAAGAAACAAAATAAAGGATCCTCCCCCAAAAAAAGCAACAAGCAAACAAAAAACAGACTGAATATATAGAAACTGATGGTTACCAAAGGGGAGGCAGGTGGGATTATGGATGAAATAGCTGACAGGGACTAAGAATACATTTATCATGATGAGCACTGAGTAATGTATAGAATTGTTCAATCACTATATTGTACACCTGAAACTAACAACACTGTATGTAATTATAGTGGAATTGAAATTTAAAAAATAAAATAAAACAACAACAGTATCCAAAGACACATAATATAAAACTTGACAGAATTACAGGAAAAAATACTCAACTTATCAGTAATAATGGATATTTCAAAGCCCTACATTTATGTTTTCCATATTCCACTAACAAATATATAGAGAATACTCTACTCAACATCAGATACATTCTTATCCAGAGTCCATGGAATATTTTCCAGAGTAGACTATATGCTAACCCATAAAATTGGCCTAATAAATTTAAAAGGATTATAATCATACAAATTATATTCTGAAACCAGATATATTAGAAATCAATTATAGAAAGAAGTTTAGGATTGGTGATTAATGGAAATGTGTCACAATATACCAAAACTTAAGATCACAGCTACAGCATCTGTAGCAGGAAAAAATTATGTCTGTGAATTCCTATACTTAAAAAAGAAATATTTCGTTAAGTATACCCTTACCTTCCACCTTAAGAGCCTGAACAAGTAGAGCACAATAAACCTAAAACAGCAGATGGAATGAGATATTAAAGATGGTAGTGGAAATAAATTGAATATATAAAAATCAATAATACCAAAGGATGTTTCCTTGTAAAGATCAGTTAAATTGATAAAACTACACTGATTAAGAAAACAATGGAGAAAATTCAAATTACCAAAATCTGTAATGAAAGAAAGGATATCACTACTGACCTTAGAAAAAGGAAAAGGATTATAAGACAATACTATGAACAACGCAAGGCTAACAAATTAAATAATTTAAATGAAATGGACACAAGTACAGAAAGACAGAAACCCCTGGAAAGAACTCAAAAAGAAATAGAAGATCTGAAAGACCTATGAGATATAAAAAGATTGAATTAGTCATTTAAAACTTATCCACAAAGAACCCAGGACAAGGTTGCTTCACTGATGCATTTTATCAAACCTTTAAAGAATACCAATTGTTCACAAAATCTTCTAAAAAACAAAAGAGAACAATTCCCAATTCATTCAAGAGGCCAATATTATCCTGATACCAGAACCAGAAAAAGATTTCGTAACATAAGAAAACTACAGATCAGTATCAATCATGAATACAGATGGAAAAATCCTTAAAAGAAATCCTAGCAAATTGAATATAGCAACATATTTTATAAGTAAGATTATACATCATGACCAAGTAGCTTTTATCCTGATAATGTAAAGTTGGTTTAACATCAAAAGTCTGTTAGTATAATATACTAGATCAATGGGATAAAGGACAAAAACTACATGCTCAAGTAAATAGGTACAGAAAATTCATTTGACAATATTCAACATGAATTTATGATAAAATTCCTCACCCTAATAAAGTACATCTACAAAAAAACAAAACACAAAAACAAAAAACAAACCCAGTAAATATTATACTTAGTAGTGAAAGATTGAATGCTTTCTCACTGAGATAAGAACAAGACAGGGAAGTCAGTTCTTGCCACTTCAACACTGAATGAGAGGTTCTAGTCTGAGACATTAGGCAAAACAATGAAATAAAATCCATCTAGAGTGTAAAGGGAGAAACAAACCTTTATATTCAAATAACATGATTGTATATGCGTATACATATATATGTATATATATACACACACATACATATGTGCTTACATATATACATTATACATATATGTGTAAAATACTAGGAAATCCACAAAAATATCAAGAACTAATAACTGAGTTCAATAAGGTTGCATGTTACAAGATCGATATACAAAAATTGATTGTATTTTTACACAATAGCAATGAACATTCCAAAAATGAAATTAAGGAAAAGCTTATATTTACAATAACATGCAAAAGAGTTTACTAATAATAAATTTAAGCAAGGAAATTTATATATGGAAAACTACAAAACATTGTTGAAAGAAATTAAAGATCTACATAATGGAAAGTCATTTCATACATATGAATCAGAAGACTTAATATTGTTAAAACTGAATCTATAGATTCAAGGCAATTTCTATCAAGATCTCAGCTGACAGCCTTCTACAAAATGACAATCAGATCCTCATACTCATATCTATACTCATAGAACCAAGAATAATCAAAATAGTGTTGAAAAGAAGAATAAAGGTGCAGGACTCACATTTTACGATTTCTAACATTACTAATCAAGACAGTATGATTTGGGCAGAAGAACAGACGGATTAATGGAATAGAATAGAATTTCCAGATGTAACCTCTCATATCTACATTTAACTTATTGTTTGACAAGGATGACAACACATTTCTATGGGGGAAAGAATGGTTAATTCTAACTATTTTAAGAATAGCTAAATTTTTTGAGGAGATCCTTTCCTGTATGCTCTTTTGAGTAACTACAGGGCTGCTCATTTTCACAGCTGCCATAATTATAAGGCTGTTGCTATTTAAGACTATTGTGGATCTTGGCAGAAGCAGATGTGAATAGAGCAAGTTAAAAGGCCACAAATTGTTGTTCTTACCAATGTTCAGCAGTTTTTCTTGAATAAGCACTTCTCACATTATCACAAGCCCTTGGTTAATTTCTAGACTCCTTAAATATATGATTTTGAATATTTTTCCGGAATTTTATTGCTTTTGTGAATGGATTTCCTTACTTTGCCATCACAAAAGTCTTTATAAGCCAATTTCTAAAAAGTATATAAGTATATAAGAAGCATACAATTATAATACAGAAGTGTCATTTACAAAGTGCTATAGTGACAGCCTTGATGTGTAAGTGAGGACTGTCATAACGCAGATGGATTCAGGGTCAAGGTCGAGGAATATGGTGATCTTGATAGCATTAGACTAAAGATTAAATAAAGATTATACAAAAGATGGTAAATACCTGAAAGTATATGTTTAAAGATTCTCCAGAAAGGAGAAGCTGCTGTAAAGCAGCTGAAAATCAGAGTTGAGCCAGTTTAGTAGCTAGGAAAATTTTGGCAAAGTAATACCAATAGTCTAGTACCCAAATGTGTTTGTGGAATCTCAGGTTTGTTTCTTCCAGGTAGAGGGATGAAGAATAAAATAGTATTTCTTAACATTTACTATTTCATCTAATACACAGTGAGCACATACTGTATGCTAGGCATTATGATAAGAGCTATATATTCAACAAACATGTCAGATCTTTTTGTTTTGAACTCTATTAGTATCTATCGGATATTTTCAATATCAATTGGATATTGGATAGTTAGATCTCAAATCTACTAAAAATCTTCTCAAACTTTGCTTCTTCTCCTGAATCTTTTAGCTACCAGCCATTCTGTTG
This sequence comes from Leopardus geoffroyi, assembly GCF_018350155.1. Classification (NCBI taxonomy): domain Eukaryota; kingdom Metazoa; phylum Chordata; class Mammalia; order Carnivora; family Felidae; genus Leopardus; species Leopardus geoffroyi. Next base: position 43,190,356 of record NC_059326.1, read on the forward strand.
GTACATTCACAAACCTCATTCACTCTCTGGCCTCACCTAATTAATCATGAAGTATATTTAAGTACTTTGCTCCAATATATTTCAAAATTGTCCATGTCTTCATCGTCTTTAGTTCAGGGCACTCAAGTGTCTGGTTTATCTGATACATTAAATACAGTCTTGCCTATGCCAATTCCAACATACTATCACAATCAGAGTGGTATAATAGAATACCAATATAATAATGTCAAACTTTGAATCTGTTCTGATCAAGGTTTCTCAAAAGCAGCTTTACTGACATTTAGGAGTGGATCATCATTCGTGTGAATCCTATCCTTTGTTAGATGTTTAGCAGTATCATTGGTTTATATCTGCTCAATATCAAATCAGTAGCATAGTCATTTCCACAGTCTTGAGAAACAAAAATGTCTCTAGATACTGCCAAATGTTCCCTGCTGAAGGCATAATTGCTCCTCATTAAGAATCACTCCTCCAGACAATCAGGAAAAGTTATTTCACATATCTGAATATGGCATATATGAATCTTCTTAATCAGGCAGTATTCACCAATTAGAGAACTGACTACCTTTCCGTTCTCATTTATTACAGGATTACTTGTCTGATTTAATGTCTTTGAGGAGAGGGACAACTGGATGTCTTGCTTATCATAACGTTCCAAACATATAACTTGTGTAGAAATAATCCCAAGTCAATCTAGTACTGGTTCCCTAGCAATACAATCAATTTCAGTCCCTGCCCATTGGGATGAACCTTGTAATGATTCTCTGCCCTATTAAGGAGATCCTCATGCACTGAAAAACTGATTTATACATGTAAAGAATTTTAACACAGAATACTGAGACTGATGTCAAAGACCATTCCTATAGGTGAAGGCAGGTTTACCTAGATAATAGATCATACTGAATTAAAATTTTATATCATAGGGGCACCTGGGTGGTTCAGTCAAGTTAAATGTCTGCCTCCTGATATTTCAGCTGATCTCATGGTTCGTGGGTACAAGCCCCACCTCAGGCTCTGTGCTGACAGCATGGAGCCTGCTTAGGATTCTCTCTCTCTGCCCCTCCCCCGCTCACTATCTCTGTCTCTCAAAATAAATAAACATTAAAAAAATGTATATCATAAATTAACATTGAGACCTATGAATATCAGGTAAATTATTCTTTGTCCCTCATATTATTATTGGACTATTTGAAGACCTGTTTATTTGAATAGTAACCTGTACTATTTCAACTAAATCAAGAAGGTTTTGAGACAATAGAGAAATAATAATTGGTAACTTCTCAATAAAGGAAAATATCTCTGCGCAGCTTAAGAGGTCTCCCAAATTATATTGCATTATAGTGCAATCTGGTAAACCATGGTTTATTCATCAGTAAAGATAAAATAATTTCAAAGTATACTCTGTTTAAAGTAGATAATATTATTTTGAACATTTTGTTGAAAATACTCAACAGGGGCACCAGGTGGCTCAGTCAGTTAAGCCTCCAACTTCAGATCGGGTCATGATCTCTCAGTTCCTGAATTTGAGCCCCACATTGGGCTCTCTGCTGTCAGAGGAGATCTTGCTTTGGATCCTCTGTCCTCTCTCTCTGCTCCTCCCCAGCTCATGCTATCTCTCTCTCTTGAAAATGAATAAACATTTAAAATATTTAATAAAATATTCAACAAACATTGCTAAAATAAAAAAAAAATGTTTTGGCCCTTTTCAGGACTTTGGACATCAACTTTCAGGGAAACAGCTTCCTTAGAGATTGTAAGATTTTCTTTGAACAAGGGTAAAAAAACAAAATTTCATTTACTCTGTGGTTAAAATGAACAACTGTGATAGAGAGTCGACTTTTGGAAATATAAATTATTTAAGTTATAAATTGTGAAAAGAAATAAAGCTTTATATCTCATAATATAATAGCTTAGAGCAAGTTAATATATTGTATACATATACATCTTAAACTAGTAAATATATGTTAAAAATTGTAATTTATCCATCGTGTAAAATAAGGTCTAGTTTTCCACAAGTAAATTTACAATACCAGTAGTGATATGAACACTTGATTTTAGAAGACGGTACTGACAACACAGCAAAGTCCTTGCGAAGGCTAATTTATGGATACAAGGTAGGAGGTGTTAAACTATAAAGCATTTGGAGACTCACGATGCCATGGCAACTCATTTTTTGAAAAATTCACAATAGACCTAATAAAATACTATCTTCACAAGGAATTCAGTTGTCTGAAAATTAAGAGATCTTTAATTTTAACACTTCTTAACTTTCCCATTGGACCCTGCTAATTTTTGCTTTTTTTTGTGTGTGAATAATTTCCTAAGACCATAAAATAAGAAATGGTAATAATGGCAAAAAAATATCAATGCTAGATTTTTTTCAGTCATAGCAAACAGTGCTATTTTAATATTTGAGAAATTATGTGTGATATATTATATATTTTAGTTTTGCATAGCAGGAGCTTAAAATATTTCTGAAATTATAAAAGATTAAGTAAATTATTTAATTAATGAACAAATACCACTTACCAAAAATCAAATTAGGGAGGGCACTATACTACACTGCTAATACCTGACATTTGTTGACTAATTTTCCTTAGCAGCTGGTGAGTGCTTTATATTAATTATCATACCCAGTCCTCAGAGCAACACTCTAAAGTGGGTTTAATTGACCTCATTTTTGTTCTGATTAAAAAACTGAAAACAGAACCCAAAAAGACTAAATCATTCTCCACTATTACACAACCTATAAGAAATAAATTAGGGTGCAAATTCTATCTTTCCTTTTTCATGACTTCTACATCCCAGCCTTTTCTGCTATAATACATTGCTTCTGAGTGAGTAAATGAAAAAAAATGAATCAATCAGTGTTCCTTTTTAAAAGTTTATTTATTTATTTGAATCTTTTTAATGTTTATTTATTTTTGAGAGAGAGACAGAGCGCAATCAGAGGAAGGGCAGCGAGAGAGGGAGACACAGAATCTGAAGCAGGTTCCAGGCTCTGTCTGAGCTGTCAGCACAGAGCCTGATGCGGTGCTTGAACTCGTGAACCATGAGATCACGACCTGAACTGAAGTCGGACGCCTAACTGACTGAGCCACCCAGGTGCCCCTTTGTTTATTTATTTTGAGACAGAGAGAGAGAGAGAGAGAGAGAGAGGGAGAGAGAGAGGGAGAACACAAGCAGATCCTGTGCTGTTAGCAAGGAGGCCCACTTTACTCAAACTCAGGAACCTTGAGATCACGACCTGAGCTGAAATCAAGAGTCAGACGCTTAACCAACTGAGCCACTCAGGTGCCCCAACCTTCTTCACTTTACCATGGAATACACTTCTAGAACACCTTTATTTTGTATGAGTTAATTACTCAACCTCTTATTTTAGTTAGTGTGGTATGTAGAATAATGCCCCTCCCCTCCAAAGATGTCTGTCTTAATTCTTAGAGTCTGTGAATATGATCTGTTATGTTGAAAGGAGAATTATTGCAGATGGAGTTAAGATTACTAATCACCTGCATTTAAAATAGGGAGATTATGTGGTGCCTGGGTGACTCAATTCGTTAAGCGTCTGACTTCGGCTCAGGTCATGATCTCCCAGTCCGTGGGTTTGAGCCCTGGGTCAGGCTCTGTGCTGATTGCTCAGGGCCTAGAGCCTGTTTTGGATTCTGTGTGTCTCCCTCTCTCTCTGTTCCTCCCTCGCTCATAGTCTGTCTGTCTCTCTCTCTCAAAAATAAATAAATATTTTTTTAAAAATTAAAATAAAATAAATAGGGAGATTATTTTAGATTATCCAGATATGACTAATATGGTCACAAATTTCCTTAGGAGTGGAAGAGCCATATAGAATGTGAGAAGTAATGAAATATGATAAGAAATGATCCACTGTTGTTGGCTTTGAAGATGGAGGAAAGGCATCATGAATCTAGAAATGTGTGTGATCTTGAGGTACCTGGGTGGCTCAATCAGTTAAGCATCTGACTTCAGCTCAGGTCATGATCTCATGGTTCGTGAGTTCAACAGGTCAGAGCCTGAAGACTACTTCAGATTCTGTGTCTCCTTCTCTCTCTGCCCCTCCCCGACTCAGGCGTGCACAGGTGCTCTCTCTCTCTCTCAAAAATGAATAAACATTAAAAAAAATTCAAAATAAATTTAAAGAAAGAAGTGTGTGTGACCTCTACAAGTTGGAAAAGATCAGGAAATGGATTCTACTCTACAATCTCCAGAAGGAACATAGCACTGCTGACACCTAGATTTTAACTCAATGAGACCCACATCGGAATTCTGACCTATCAAGAAAATGAATTTGTGTTGTTTTAAACCATTAAATAATTTGTTACAACAGCAACAGAAGATTAATACAGTTAAGCTTTGTAGATATTAGTTGTTTTGCTTTGATAAAGCATAGGGTTATTTCTAAAATAAGTAAAAACATGTTCTTTTTGTTTGTTTTGCTTATTGTCTTAGGGAAGTTGGCACATATTCTAAGTGGGTGATTATAAAGCCTAAAAAAAAAAACAGATGGAGTTCTGACCCAAAGATGCTTGGACATCTCAGGAAAATTGATTCTAAAGAAAAAATGATTATATTCAATGAAAGTAATGCCATTGAATGATAAGTCCTAAAGTTTCAGATTTGTCAAAGTATGATTTCCAAAATTTAAAAGCATGACTTTTATAAGAATATAGAATAAACATATGTCAAATATTTTTTCAATTCATTCATAAGAATTTGAAAGCATTTGGAGGGAAATGAATAATATACTTTTAGAAACAAATATTGGAATCCGATTACTAGGTTACATATAAAATTGTTGGTAATCTACAAAACAATAAAACTGAGACTTTAGGATTACCTTTCTGATGGCACAGAAATTATTTAAAAGTGAAAGGTACACTCATTATTTTTTTTCTTTCTAAATTTGGAGTTTCATCTTGGGAAGGCAAAGTCAAGGGAGTTACCTACAGAGATTTGGTCACTTGATTAAACATGATTGTAATCACTGAGAAAAAATAGTTTGATTACTTTTTAATCAAAGTGGCAATATATTTTAAATAAACACAGAAAGTAACACAATTTAAGAAATCTTAGCTCTTTCACAATCAAGGGCATGGCAAAGTCAGCAGAAGGTAAGTAATCACTCTTGAGACATGAAGTCTTCTCTCTGAAAAGATTGTGCACATCATAGCAAATGTATCGTTACTAACACTTGTTAAGGTAGAACTAATGACTGAGATTACTTTTCTCAGAAAGAAAACCAAATTATTATTTGGTGTATTAAAGAATTTGCAAGCTTCCTCTTGCTTTTTAAGTTGTTTTATGAATAAGAACATAAAACTTTGTCAAAAAAAAACACACACACACATTTATGCTGCTTTTAGACTTATTTTCAGTTACTATAAAGCAAGGCAAATAATTTACTTTCTGAAAACTATAATTTTCTGTATCTACTTAAATATTGTCTTTCTGTGTCCTCTTTTACATTCTAAAACAATCAGATGCTTTAGGACAAAACTAGGCTCATTTTTTAACTGATAACCAAAACTCATTCCATTCTATTCATAAAAAGTTGTACTTTTCTGCCATTTCCTTTCTAGTGTACTTTTAACATATGTTAACTAAATTTTTAATCAAATTTTATCTCAAACTCAAACATGTCCATTTTTAACTGTTACCACATAAATAGAAACATGTAGTGTTATTAAATAAAATAATTAAAATTATGCAACAATACCCCTTACTTCTTTATGTAGATAATCACCCAGAATTTATTATGCAACAGCATCTTTAACATATATATTTTGTTGTGATCATGGTGGTGATTGGTATTTGTTCTCTGCTATAGTCCAAATTAACTTCTTAATGATAATTCAAAAAACCATGCTACTCTGATAAGTTACTTAAGGTTTTCCTTCTTCAATATTGTTCTAATTTTAGTTAAGTATTTTAGCAGTCAATAATACCTTGGTAAAAGGACTGTCCCTGCCATGCTCTTTGTGCTTTTGATACAAGCATGTTCGCTCTCTTATCAAACTTGATCCTCCCTCATTTTTTTCCTTGACTTAGGTAACTTCTGTCTGTATTAATCTCAGTGTTTATTTTTTAAGTCTCTTATTTGTTAACATAACATATTGAGGGAAAAAATGGACTCTGAAACCGTGTGCATGAGTTTCACTCTTGTCTTTATCATGTGATTTAAATTTCCACTTATCAGTCTTCTCACAAGTAAAAAGGGCATAATAATATAATCTACCTGGCAGGGATGCTGTCAAAATTTAAAAAATAAATAAATACATGTAATGCATGTGTTACAGTGTCTGATATTTAGGAAGAACTTTATGGTTAGCTATTCTTTATCCTACATCTTAAAGGCAGCATAAAATTGAGATATCCTAAAACATGGAAAATAACCATATGGAAAATAACCATCTGAGAGAAGTTTTAAATAGGGTTCTGTCTGTATTACACCCTCAGTTTTCAAAAAGGCAAGTTACTGAAGAAAACAATTCACAAGATTAGTTAAGAGAATGTCATAAGGGTTTAAATCTATATGTATGGGGTGCCTGGGTGGCCCATTTGGTTGTGTCCAACTTTGGCTCAGCTCATGATCTCACAGTTCATGGGTTCAAGCCCCAAACTGGGCTCTGTGCTGACAGCTCAGAGCCTGGAGCCTGCTTCAGATTCTGTGTCTCCCTCTCTCTTTGCCTGTCCCCTGCTCATGCTCTGGCTCTCTCTCTCAAAAATAAATAGCATTAAAAAAATAAAAACTAAAAAATATATGTCTGTATGTATCTATGTTGGGGGAGAATTAACAGAGACTTATGAGAGTAGGACAAAAATTGGTGAGCAATTGAGTCAAAGTTAAAAACAGAAATAAGAACTCAGGCAATAGCTAATGGCTAAACTTCAAGCAAAATTATCTGTGCATTTTTTTTTCAGAAGCAGTAAGAAAGAGAGTAAAAGCATGAGATGTTTCATCAAACATTACCAAAAGAGAAACAAAATGAGTCCATGGATTTACTGAAAGGATAAAAACAAAAGGCAAGGAATCAGATTGGACCTCAACAGATATCTGAACTCAAGTGTCAAAAATTTCCCAGATGTTGTACCCCAGCATCCTGATGTTATGTTCTTTGGGACTTATGATATATTTAATCTCCTTAATCCTCCACTTTCTATGGACACCTCCATCCATTTCTGTGATCAAACAGATACTCAAATTTCTCCAAGGATTCCATGTTCACTCTTCATAGGACACAACACTTCTCTACTAAAAAATAAGGGGTGGTTGGCTGCTATAAATTTTTGGATATTAATAATTATTATCAGTGATTTCTAATCTTATACTTTCAAAAGTATTCATTTATGCTACTCTCTCTTAATTGATCTCTTTAACCAGCTACCACTATAATGCAAAGCCATGCATCAAAACTTTTTGTTATTGTTTTCTTTTCCAACTTTGCTCATAGACTTGTTTTCTCACTGTTCACTGTACCCAAAATGGCTTTGTAATTCCTTGAACTCCTTAACTGAAGTAACTTTTACATCTTCCACATTTTACTTACATGGCTACATAAGGAGTGTCTAGTTTACCTCTTCAATAAAAATATGGCTCTTCTAAAATGCAGTGCACATCTGATGTCTGCTGAGTTCAAAGCAAAAGCATGCAGACTTGAGATTTTGTTGTAACTCTATAGGTTTTCTAGGAGAACAACACAGCATGCCTTTGTTTTACATCAGTAATGCACACATAAAATTCTTATCTTCTCTCTTCCAAGAATATATAAGCTCTTATTTAAAAGGAGTATATAATGAATCTCTTTAAAGCAAAAAATTCTTATCTATTAATAACACGTTAAAATCATTTTTAAAAACTACAGAGAAAATCGGTGCTTTTTAATAGCTAGTCATCTCTTTCTTGGGAATGTATTACTTATTTTATTTTATTTTCTGTCTTACTGATATTCTCCATGTATTACCATCATCTCTTGAGGCTTCAATTATTGCAATAGTTTTTAATGAATCTGACTTCAATTCCTCTATTTTATAATATACTTTGTGCACTAAAACTTCTTTGACTTCTTAAAATAACTACAATCATGTAATTTTCTTGCTAAATACCTATAAAAATTCATAATATCTTATGTTTATATCATTTATTCACTCAATAAACATTTGATGCTTATTATGGTCTATTTCCTACTTTTGGTTACATGGAAACAATAATATATAAACCATAAAATTTCTTTACTACTATAAACTTTAAATTTTAATTTTAAAATGTAGAGAGTTGGGGCGCCTGGGTGGCGCAGTCGGTTAAGCGTCCGACTTCAGCCAGGTCACGATCTCGCGGTCCGTGAGTTCGAGCCCCGCGTCAGGCTCTGGGCTGATGGCTCAGAGCCTGGAGCCTGTTTCCGATTCTGTGTCTCCCTCTCTCTCTGCCCCTCCCCCGTTCATGCTCTGTCTCTCTCTGTCCCAAAAATAAATAAACGTTGAAAAAAAAAAATTAAAAAAAAAAAAATGTAGAGAGTAAGGTGATGTGAGTGATAGTGTAAAAGTTATTCTGCAATGGTGGCCAGGAAAAGGCCTTTTAAGCTCCTAACATCCTAGTCAGTTTCTCTAAAAAAGTCAGCTAAGAAAATGACTGGAAGCAAAATATTCTAGAGAAAGTGTAAAAAAAGTGTGAAGATTCCAGGACAAAAACTAACTTTGAGGCTCTGGAAAGCAGAGATGATCTGTTCTGCCACAAAGAATGAGGAAGATACTGGTAAAAGATGAGTTGGGAAAGGAAGACAGGACCAGATGGTGTCATGAGGTCATGAAAAAGGCTTTGTATTTCATTTTAAGTGCAGTGTGATACTTTTGGAATTAAGATTATTATGATTGCAAGTTAAAGAAGTGCAGTTTAAACAACTTTTAAGCAAAAAACAGGAAATGTAATGAAAGAATATGCAAGGCTAGCAGTGGAGCTGGGTCTCAGGAACAGGATCAAAGATTAGAGATCTGCTATGAAGAGATGATGTCTTCTCTCTCCATTTTGCTTCTTTCAATGTGTCTGCTTCATCATTCTTTCTTTGGAACATTTTGGTTTTTGCTCATTGTTGAATACGGCCATCCAAAGTTCACACTGCCATAGTTATAATACTGGATTTTCCTCTACTTCCTGCCTCTTTGTCTCTCCATCTCTTTCTCTATTGTTTTTAAAACTTGTAAAAAGAAGTACTACTGTATTGCACATCCAGCAATTCCTGAAAATGAGGTAGATTTTAAAAAAGCCCCCATATAAAGCTACAACTTTTTATTAAACAAGTAGTTTACCCCCAACATTTAAGGTATTCCACGATCTTTTCCCAAATCATTCCTGTGTGAGCCTTCCATGCAATTTTTAATGGGTCACTCAGAGTGTCTTCAAGGAAACCTGTACTCTACATCTCTACCAAGATCAAATTCATTAGATCTTGTATTATTGTTTTCTTTAGGGATTACTTAAAGTATAAGTCTCCTTGATAATCAATTGTTATCTACATATTACTCAGTATTGTTATTAACCTGAGAACACTTGCCAATATTTAGCTCTATACAAACTGCCAGTTGTGTCCTCTGAATTCCTCCTCACTGATTAAAAAACTCTAAGATATCCTCACACAATTCTCACACTTCTCTTAACCCCTTTGTTTAACATGATATGTGGCTACTCTTTGATGATGTTTTTCCCCAGTGACACACATAAGCAGGAGACATTTACTTCTCTGACACCATATACTTTGGGAAAAGAGGCCTCCTTCTTAGGAATATTTATGGTTCATAATCTTCCTATATACTTCTATCATCATCCTTGGTGAATTCAACATCTAGGTTAATGATCTCCTCAAAACATATTTGCATCCATCTTCCTCTTCAACCTTAGTAATGTCTAAATGACTATTACTATTAGCCATTAAATTGGTTTCTCTACTGCCTTATTTTCTCTTCTTTAGTCCTTCATTCTTCACAGATCATCTTGAGTATTCCTTTTATATCCCAAACAGATCATATGAATGCCTCTCTTGAAATTTTTACAGGATTATGCTTAATATTACTTACAATAATATTTAATTTTGTGCCTTATTTTAAACAAGCCTTGCAAGGCCTTGCAATTCCAAACTCTCAAATTCACCTGCTGACTTTTAGTGTGCTCTCCATTCTCTTGACTTTTTTCTTGTCTTAAATCCCTCTGACATTCTCTGGATTGTGTCATGTTTTCTTCCTGTTTAAAGGTCTTTACAATATTTTTTCTCTCTTTCTCATGCTCTCTCTGAAATACAGAATATAGTTCCCCAATTTTCCCAATATATTGATAGCAATATAGTTATCATTCTCATCCTTCAACTTAAATATGAACACTTAAGAAAGAACTTCACTCATCACCCTAATAACACCTTGTTAATTTATTGTTTTATTCTGTTGTAAACTGCTATAAGACATAGGCACTATATTACTATTTTTCATAAATAACTATATCCTTTAATACTAAGAGGGAATGAAAGATATATATATACACATAGGATAGCTGTATCTCTTAATTTCATATGCTACAATGAAAATAAGCCCCAAATCAAATTGTCATTTACCTATTATCAGTTAGCAAAACCCAAACAAATAAAATCCGAAACAATTTAACATTCACTTGCAGGACTCTGTGTCATTTTCGTTACTTCCATCAACTCATTGCATAGAAGGTGCAACAGAATCAAATTAAACAGTATACTATTTGTGATGGTCAATTAACCATACAATCAAAGGTAACTATCAATAATCCTCTAGTCAGTGGCAAATGCAGTACTATTTCAGGTTTAAATGTTAAGCGTCACCTCAAAGAATATAAATAATGGCCTCATCAAATCCTAATATATACTCTTTGGGTAAGGATAGATGGATCTACACAACACTTCTAACTGAAAGGCTTAATTTAAACACCACTCACTTCACTAACAATAATTAATTTCTAACATTGATTATGTCCATCAAAAAAATACATTGGGTTGATCAGAAATAAGTATAGCTGAATGAAAAGATTGTTGTGGCTTCTTCTGGAGTGTTTTAAAGATACTATTTAATAAACATGGTAGAATGTAATTCTGATCAGGATATGGGTGTATTTATAAACATGGATGTGTAAGTATGCGTGTGCATATTGTGTGTATAGATACACATACAGAAACCCTTAATATCAATATGACACGGCATACCCTGATAGACAGACACCTACCTAGTATAGAATTGACATTTGAATAATATTTGGGAGTGAATGTAGACATGAATTATTTCTGTCTCTTTCATTGTACTGCCTTCCAGAATTTCTCTTACAATCTAAATTTTATTGTACAAGTCTCATTTGAAATTCTACTGGATTCAGAAAGTTTTTCTGGCTTCCACATTTAGAATTTTCTTTAGTGTTCGGCTACACACTATGACATTAATTTACCACATGATATTTTTATTTCTTTGTTGTGTTACTGTGTTTGGGTGCATGGCAATTATTTAAACAACTATCAGTATTAGGAGATTGTTGAGACCAATGTTGTCTTTTACACTTCTTTACCTTTATAGTCACAGTGAGGTTCCCATCACCACTTAGTGCTTCAAGATCTTTTACAATCACAGGGATCTAAATTTTATTTTTTAAATTTAATTACTGATATTTCATCTTCATTTCCTGCTTGTGATTTTTTTCCATTACAACTTCTAATATAAGAAGAGATGAATATATGTATCCTAATTAAATATATCTCTAAATAAATTTCATCTAGTGGAGTTTTAACTTAGTTACAGTATCCAAATAATTATAAAGTGCCCCCAAATATTATTATAGGTGCTCCTGACTTGACATTTATACTAGGGATGGGTATTAGTGTCAGAAAAATTATTCATAGTTCATAAATAGGAAAACAGAATGCTAAGTGTCTTGTCAGCAGAGTGCTGGGATTGAAGTGTTAATTGTCTATTACACAACTCTATAAGGAAAGAAGTTAACTTGTTTCTTAATAAGGAAAGATTATTGGCCAGTAGAGATGGAAGTGTTTTTCATCCATTGGAATGAATAATAATAAGGATTCTAATTTATGACCCTGTTGGACAATAACCAGTTTTGTATATAATCCAAAAATCTTTTCCTAATATTCTTTGTTAAACTAAGTTATCAAATGTTCTTTGGACTAGTTTTCACACCTTATTGGTTCCTTCATTTATTGAACTAAATAAAATAACTAACATATCTTTATTTATTTATTTATTTATTTATTTTAATATATGAAATTTATTGTCAAATTGATTTCCATACAACACCCAGTGCTCATCCCAAAAGATGCCCTCTTCAATACCCATATTTTATGCATTTAAATGAAAGTCACAATATTACTTTTTGAAAACTGTATTATGAAATTAGGACACTTTAATGGAATCATAGTTGATACTAGTGTTTTATCAAAGTTTATAATCATTTTATAAGATAAAATATAGACAGCAGAAACCTAATTTAACAATGGTGTTAAAGATACTTTCTCATGCAAGTTGTAAGAATAAGAGAAAGAAAATCCTGCTATTTAAAAAGCTCCAGCAGTATGAGACAGGTTCTAAGAAGAGTGTGTAATTCATCTCAGGGAGTAAAGAGCTCATTGTTTGGGAAAGCTTTGTTAAAATCTTTTGATTAAACAAAGATAGACAAAGTGTAGCTCTTTTACTGGAGGTGTTTCAGGTGTGTCTCTTTAATTTTCCAAACTTTTAAATGCAGAAATTCAACTTGGTATTTTTGTAATATGCAGATTCCTGGGTTTTGTATTGGAAGGACCTACAGCTCTCCTGCCGTGTTCCTCCTTTACTTTCACATAGAACGTTTCACTTCATCCACTTCTGTTTTTTTTCTTCTGCAAGAAGTTCCACAGGCAATTCTCTGCAATACCACCTGGGTGCCCTATGATTTAATTCAATTCTGACATTATCCACCTGGAGATGAGGGCTCAGTCCCATGAAACTGCTCCCCACTACAGATGCTGATCGTAAGTAATAGGTCTTAAGGTTACCTACAACTTTTGTCTTCACTTTGCTACAAACTGAAGGTTCCCATGACCTCCTCCCCTTTGAATTTGACTATTTGTTAGAGTGGCTCACAGAATTCAGGTAAACACTTACTTATGTTTACAAGTTTATTAAAGGATATGATAAAGGGTACTAATTAATAGCCAGATGAAGAAATATGTAGGTTGAGGTCTGAAAGAGTCCAAAGCACTGGAGCTTCTGTCCCCATACGGTTGAGGTGCATCACTCTCTCAGTACATGGATATGTTCACACACCTGGAAGCTCTTTGAGCCTCAACTATTAGAATTTTGTGATGTCTCCTCATGTAGGCATGATCATTTTTTTTCAGGAAGTAACCAAATGGTCAAATATTTTCTTTCTTTTTTTTTAAATTTAAGTACAGTTGACAGACAATAGTATATTAGTTTTAGGTGTACAGCATAGTGATTTGATAATTTTATGCACTACTCAAGGCTCACCATGATAAATGTAGTCACCATTTATTAGCATAAACATTATTATGATATTATTGACTATATTCCCTCTATTGTACTTTTCATCTTGATGACTTATTTTAATTTTTTTTAATTAAAAACATTTTGTTAAATGTTTATTTTTGAGAGGGAGAGTGAACAGGACAGGGGCAGAGAGAGAGAGGGATACAGAGAATCTGAAGCAAGGTCTATGCTGTCAGCACAAAGCCCGACTTGAGGCTTGACATGGTGTTCAATGTGGGGTTTAACATGGGGCTCAAACCCAAGAGTTGTGAGATCATGACCTGAGATGAAGTGGGACACTCAACTGACTAAGCCACCCAGGCATCCTGATGACTTATTTCATAAGTAGAGGTTTGTATCTCTTAATCCCCCTCACCTATTTCACTCATCTCTACACATCCCTTACCTCTGGCATTCATCAGTTTGTTTTGTTTCTATTTCTGTTTTTGTTCTTTATTTTATCCTTTAGATTTCACATGTAAGTAAAATTATCTGTTGTCTATTTGTCTTTATATGTCTGACTTGTTTCACTTAGCATAATATCATGTTGCTACAAATATATATATATATATATATATATATATACACACATATATACACACATATATATGTGTATATATATACACATATATATATACATATATATACACATATATATACATATGTATATACATATATATGTATATATATATCATATCATGTGGGTCTTAAAGTAGCTGCATCCCTCTAGAACTATAGCTTCTGATAGGTGACTAAATTCACAATGGGATTCAGTTTTGAAAATAGTTTCTGGCTGTTACTAATCCCTGAGTGGCTTGAAACCTCTTATGAAACCACTTAATTCCATCCACAACACTATAAATAGTTACTTCAATTAAGTGTTTAAAAACTCAGGTCGAGTGTGCTGTCTTTTGAGGGCACCATGACTAATATAAAGAACTGGGATTCAGGTGACCGAAGCATTCCTAAAGCATTTCCTAGGAACAATGCTCTCTAAGAAACCTCTGTACTCTTCAGCCAATTTAAGCAGTTCTTTCCCCTCATATCCATATTCTAGAATGGATAGCCAAGTCATTTTAATAATAGCAGCTACAAAATAATGAAATTAGTTTAGAGATTACTGATTCTAAGACTATTATTGGTTTATTATCTTTTATAGATTTCATGATATACATGTACACACGCAGAATTTTGCATGAAAGTCTGAAGACTTTAGGTATCTCAGATTAAACAGAACTCTTGCCTAGAATATAGAAATTCATCCAGCAGAAAAAAAAGTGTGGCAGATTAATGCAATTTTAGATCCATTTGTGTTTGTGTGTGTGTGAACATTTAATAACATCAGATTCATTAAATACATTTAGATAAATATATTAAGACAAACATTTATATTCATGCATGACAAGCAACCTATGAAATGTCTAGATAAATTGAAAAAGAGATTATGGTACATTTCTTATCAAATATGAGATTTCTTTTCTAAGAAGAATTTTATGTATCAATTTCTCAAAGTTGCAATTCTTATTAAATTAATATAATATGATTACATTTATTTTTTAAAATTTATTTATTTTGAGAGATAGAGTATGAGTGGGGGAGTGTCAGAGCAAGAGAGAGAGAGAGAATCCCAAGCAGGCTCCCTGCTATCAGTGCAGAGGCCAACGCAGGGCTCGATCTCATGAACAATGAGATCATGACCTGAGCTGAAATCAAGATGCAGACACTTAACCAACTGAGCAACACAGTGATGAGTGTACCTTTAATCCCCTTTACCTAGTTAACCCATCCCCCCACCCATCTCCCCTTTGGTAACCATCTGTTCTCTACAATTAAGAGTCTGTTTGTCAGTTTATTTCTCTTTTCTTCCCCCCTAAATTCTACATATGAGTGAAATCATATGGTACTCTCTAGATTCAACCATGTTGTTGTAAATGGCAAAGATTTCATTCTTTTTTATGGCTGAATAATATTCCATTTTGTGTATATATACATACATGCACACACACACCACCTCTTCTTTATCCATTCATCTATTGATGGACACTTAGGTTGCTTCCATAAAGGGTGCATGTATCCCTTAGAATTAATGATTTTGTCTTCTTTGGGTAAATACCCAGTAGTGTGATTACTGAATCATACGGTAGTTCTAATTTTAGTTTTTTGAAGAACCTCCACGTTGTTTCCCACAGTGGTTGCACCAGTTTGTATTCCTACTAACAGTGCGTGAGGGTTTCTTTTTCTCGGTGCAGGAAATAGATATTTCCTCTTTCCTATGAACTAGGAAATCTGTATTTTATGATAATGATATAACAGAAATCAAGAGAACAATATTTTTTCTCACCTTTACATAAGATTGCTACTCAATCAAAGACTTTCTTTTTCATGTTTTTAAACAAAACATAATAGTACCTTTTGTTTCCACCTATTCTTTACCTTTTGGGGATGTCCTTGGTGTAATCTTGGCTGGTATATCAACGGTACTCACAAAACACCACAGCATCCATATACTGCAATCCTTTTGTTTCTGCAATTTTAGATAAATTCATTAGTAACCATATGAATTAGTAAATCACTTTTAATGTCCCAATTCTGTTAATAAAATATAAAAGTCATTTAGAAAACGCTACTCAAGGGGCGCCTGGGTGGCGCAGTCGGTTGAGCCTCCGACTTCAGCCAGGTCATGATCTCGCGGTCCGTGAGTTCGGGCCCGCGTCAGGCTCTGGGCTGATGGCTCAGAGCCTGGAGCCTGTTTCCGATTCTGTGTCTCCGTCTCTCTCTGCCCCTCCCCCGTTCATGCTCTGTCTCTCTCTGTCCCAAAAATAAATAAACGTTGAAAAAAAAAAAAAAAAAAAAAAAAAAACGCTACTCAAGTATGAAGTAACACTGATATTATCTTGTATATTGTAACATAGTCTCAACTGGAAAAGGATGAGATTGGAGATCCAGGTAGCAAATTAGATTGATGTGCTGTCCTCAACATAATGGCATTTTCATTTCTGAGCCCTACCAAGTCCAAAACAAAACCATTTTTTATGGTTGCTCAAAATCCCAAAAGAAATGAGTTCAGGTGGTCTCAACTTAGTTTCTCATGTACAAAGGGACATATCAAAAACCTGTCATAGACTGATAGTAATTTATCACTTTCACTTTTAAGAAGCTATGGGATTACAAGCATGAAGCAAATAACAGCAAAAGAAGTATTTCTACAAGCATTTTTCTCCCTTTTTGCCTCAGCTGGGAGTTTCCATTTTATTGGAAGAATAGTCTTATAAAACAAATAAAAATTACATTTGTCATTATGTATTAATTGAAATTTTCTTTCAATATTCAATTATTAACATTTAAAATATGAAAATATGTCACTTGTAACCATTGTTTATAATAAATAGAACAACTAAATAATACTATTATATATCTTTAAAACCATCATAAATCAAACAGCAAACAAAACTTAAATCTATGTTTTCTTATGCATTTTTATCATTCAGAGAAAAACGGTAAGGTCCTTAAATATACAAAATTTACATATTTTTATGTTCTAAGGAATTTTTAAAAATTAATGTTAATTATGTTTCAAGGAAACCAAACAGATGAAAATAATTATAGTTAAAATAAATAATTGAGTAAAATCCTATAGAGTCTGATGCCTTCAGAAATATAATAGTATGACATTATAATGTATATAAATTATTTCAGATATTTGCTTTGGATATTCAACTTTTCATTCAGCCTAAATATCTTTTGACATATTGCTCTCATGGAAATCTGAAATGTCAACAGCGTGACAGTCAAGAGAAGCATAAAAGTATTTGAATCATTACAGAGATGTGGGTCACAAGGATAGGACACAGTGTAATTTATTCAAATATTATTTGGGTTGTTTCTCAGATATTGACTAACCAAGAATTATTAAATCAGACAAGAAGTCAGATGTATTTTTGATAATATAAAATCTAAAAGTTAGTATATATTATAGTACTTTTCCATTTTGAATACAAGAAACAGAGAACTATTATTTAGATGGCCTTTAAAACAAATTAGAAGAAAGATGGAGAATGTCAGAGCTTATTAAGAAGCAACAGCTATTCTATTCCATCGAAAATGTCATAAAAAAGATAATACAAAAATTAACCCTTTTTAGCTGATATTGAAATAGCAAGAAAATTTCAGTAGAAATTCCTTACAATTGTCAAGCTGATAAGAATAAATTTTTTGGATCACACAACAGACGTTTTCTTTACATTTTTTATGAAAATATATTAGAGTTAAGCTGCACAAACTGATTTGATATTTTACTTTTACAAAGTTTCCAAGAATCATGAGGCTGAATGGCTGAACTCATGTAAAATAAAATGCAGCATTAATACATCATTTAATAAATATACATTAGAAAGAAGGTAATATTGCTTTATCAATTATGGAATTTTAAAAAATCTTTAGTTAAATGTTATCACATTTTGCTAAGCAGTTTTGCCATTCTTATTGTTGTTCTCTACAAAATAAGTAGCTTTCACACTTGCTATCTGAGAAATGAACATCATGATTTTCGTAGGCTTAGGACTTACATCTTTACATGTCAACCAACTCTAAACTACTGTGTTACAAATTTCACCAACCAGTTCCCTGCCTTGGATGACCCATGTTAAATCCACTGAACTCATACCCCAAAACCTCATTAATATTTTTTCCTTATCTCCCTATTTTGAATCATTATTAAGACCAGCAAGGTGTAGTTCTCCCTTGATGCTGTAAATTAATACATTCAGCACCACCTGATCAGGTAGGTATTTATTTATTTATTTATTTATTTATTTATTTATTTATTTATTATGTTAATTTAACTACTACTGAGTAGTTGAACATAGACAACCTGGAGGTCTTGCTAAAATGGTTATTAAAACTTAACTCTCTTATGAAAAGGCCCCATAACTCTCTTGCTTGGAGTCTCTTCCTGACTGGGATGATGAAGTAGGGTCCCACTTTGAGTCTGAGGACCTATTTCCTTTATCAAGTTCCGCAATTCTGAGATAATTTTATCTCCTAGAAATAAAAGAAATGTTTTTAAAGTAATCTCCTGCTTATCTCATCAATTTTAAAAACCTTTCCTTGGACTTCAGGTCAGTAAAAATCTGTCCTTTTACTACAGCATCATCATTTATCTCTTGGACTGTCCTTTTCATTTTCTGTTGTGAGTTTATAAGAGAAAGTTCATAGACAAGAAGATAAAAATAGACACAATAAATCTGTCTTTTGACTCAGTACCAAGGGCCAACAAGTCCCAAAAGGCTTGTCACATTGGCATCTTTATAGGACAAGCTTTGCCTTTGGTCAACTATCTTTCTAAATTTCAAAATTTCAAAATTATAGAGTCCACTTGGGGAAATTTTTTATGTGAACACAATTATTCATTTGAGAAGTGTCTTAGAACAACAACCACAAAAAAGGACACAATCTAAAAGGTTTTTCTTTAAAATTTTTTTTGAACAAGCTTCCAAAAGAAATTGAAACTACTTTACAAAGACACTTTTTAGAGTGTATTTTGACAAAGAAAATTTTTTAAAGTATCAAGTTTATTAATAATGTGGGTAAATGATGCAGGAAATTTGAACGGGGACCAAACACTTAATTCAGTTTTCTCTTAAACTCTCCAGGAGAATTTGCTGTAAATGTTAAGGAACAATCATAGAAGTTTTTTTTTATTAATATCATGTAGTATAATATATTAACCTTAAATTCTGCCACTATCACACAATCTCACCCTAGCGAAGAATGACTACTCAGAAAGTTGAAATTTTTTTATACCAAACTTCAGATGTTACCCATTCATCAGCCAATAAATCTTACCAGTGTGCTTCCAACCAAAGGATATTTTTTCTCTTGTGAAATCACACTGATAACTTAATAGGCATAAATTTATTTTGTAAATGGAATTATCTGTTTAAATGGACACCTCTTTCTTTAGATAAACCAAGAACTCTGTTATTCATAATCAGGTCATAGGTAATTCGAATAATGGCCTACTAGTTTGCTTGTTCTAAAGGAAAAATTGAAGCTCTCCAGTTCATAGATTTTTTTATGGTGCAAATATTCTGCTGATATTAACAGACTTATTGTTGCTAAATATAGTAAAGTTTAGATCATCTCATACACATTCTTACCCAACTCACACATTTTCCCCTAAAATGAGAAGCAAAGAAGGAACAAACCAATCATTCAAGGTCTAGTAGAAAAACAAACACACAAATAAACAAACAAACAACTTGCATTTGTACCAATCATTGTCATACTCTTTTTCTTTAAGGCACAAAACACACAGAAAAAGATACTGATTTGTTCATAAATTGTAATCTCTTGTTTTCCATGATACTGAACCAAGTAATATTCCATCTTCAAGTCTACACATTTTACAACTGTATA
Organism: Leopardus geoffroyi; assembly: GCF_018350155.1. Taxonomy (NCBI): domain Eukaryota; kingdom Metazoa; phylum Chordata; class Mammalia; order Carnivora; family Felidae; genus Leopardus; species Leopardus geoffroyi. Next base: position 43,210,318 of record NC_059326.1, read on the forward strand.
TTTGCACTCTGCTTTTATTTTTTAATGTCCTCCTTATGAAGTTAATTAAGTACTAGTTGGCTTTTTCCTGGGAAGGTCTAAAATTTACCTGCAGTATTATGACTTACAGGTTTACTGAGACATTCACCGGTTTTCACAAGTCTCCCACTAAAACCTTAATCATCTTAAATATTTCTATGATTCTTTTACCCTACATATGGATCACCTCTTATGTTTTATTGATAATGTGATGCCTAAAATTCATTCCATATCTTTAATAAGCTCAAAAAGAAAATGATGCTTTAAGGAAAAGTTACACTTTGTCAAAACTAAGGGTATGGCTTATCCCAGAACATATTCAAATAATGCAAATCTTTCAGTTATGACAGACGTCACACCATTAATTTTTTTTTTTTTCATTCTGGTCAAGAGATAATTAGATTTTTCACCAATGCAAGCAAAGGGCTCATTACTTTTCTCGAATCACTATGTATATGTGTAATTTAACCAGGTTTTCAGTGATTGAACCCCTAAGCAGAAGCAAACATTTTATGATTTAAAGTGAGGTCTTCGATAACTTCCCATCCATTCATGAATAAGTGATCTAAACGAGTCTGTGGTATTCTGACTCAACTTCATGGAAATCAGTGGACACCAATAGTTTATTATAACATTTATTTTCATTCATGGGAAAAGCCTACCCACTCTGTTTCATATCAATAACAGCTTCAGTTTAAATAATGGAAGATTCTATGAATCAGGACTCAGATTTTCCTTTAAACTTGATGGTTCCTCATGCTGAGCAATCTTTGTTGTTCACTTAAAATCTCAAATATTTATCAATAATAGGTTTATCTCCTATAACATTTTGTTACTCCTTCACACATTTCCAAGTATTAATGTAATCCTTTAAATCATGGGACTTTATTTCCATAATCAGAATAAGAGAAAACAAATAACTGCTGGATTCTGCCAAGGATTGTTGTCCATGCTCCAAACATATTTATTTTTATACTGTCCTGGAGAAAACATATCTTAGTATACTAAGATATACTATTGTCTTTTAATGAGTCTTATGATAAGAACAGGAAAATTTCAGGATTTATCAAAACAATTCAACTCATCCATAGTATATGACCCCTTTTACTAGAAACCGAATCAGTCCAGATGGCAGAACACATTGCATACCCTAGATCTTGGCAAATGAGTGGAGATAAGAGAGCTAACATTTATTGTAGTAGCAGACATGTTTTGCATATAGTATGTGATTTTTGTTATGCTTTGGAAACAGCAAACATTCTTGATATCACCAGGAACTCCAAATCAGAATATCTGATAGATTAAAGAACTCTTTCTGCCCTGACACTTTTGAAGTATATAGTCATTATAAATTCGAAGTCTGAACACAAAGCAATAATTTAAAGGCAAAGGAAAATGTTTTAGGTAATCATTATGAAAGACAGGAGCTTTAATTAAGATCTTGGTCCCCTTAACACTACAAGAAGCCAATTCTTTAAAGAAGGTTAAAAAAGCTATTACGTAATGCAGTAACTGGTACACAACTAAAAAAAATAGTGGGAGAAATGAGGCTTTATATAAAATGATAATAATTTATGGCACTTTCAGTTTTTTTTATTGTTGTTAAATATTTAATTTATTTTTGGGAGAGCGCAAGAAGGGAAGGAGCAGAGAAAGGGGACAGAGGATCTGAAGCGGCCTCTGCACTGACAGGCTGACAGCAGAGAGCCCTATGTGGGGCTTGAACTCACAAATCCCAAAATCCTGACCTGAGCTGAAGTCTGACACTCAACCGACTGAGCCACCCAGGTCCCCTGACCGTGGCACTTCCAGATCAGCCACTTGCAGTCCCCCAAAAACTTGAAATAATTTTATATTGAATTTTCTATCATGGCAAGGACAACTAGTACACTAAACTAACATTGTAGTGAGGGGCAAAGGTACTAAAATGCTGAAGAGTATCTGCTTTGTGTCTCATCTGTCATCACCATTATCCTGGTGTAAAGATGGGGTATGGACAAGTGGCCCAGTCTTAGGGTAACTTTGAACACATTCAAATGAGTTTCATAAAGTAAACCCTGAAAAGAATTTTAAATATATTTGTTCCATGTTTGCTTAGTTTCACAATTTTACTTTATAAAGGGTTACGTATTTAATATTAGCAAAAATATTACTTCATTCCCAATCTGTGGGTTTTCAGTCTATCTCTCCAGTGAAACAAGCAACAATAACGAGTGACTAGTGTTGGAGAATTACAAAGTCTTGCTACTTAGAAGTCATACTATTCAAATTATACTCCATCTTCAGGAAAGTTAGAAGGAACAAATGTAATTCTGAAACGGAACTTTGTAAAGCACTTAATGACCTGATTGATACACTGGAAGAGAAATCAGAGAAAGACAGCCTGCAAACTTCTATGGAAAGGACACTTCCAATATCTGAACAAAACTCAGACGGGTTGGTCTTTAGAGTCACAACCATTTATTTAAGAGACACAAGCCATCCTCATACAATGAAAGCATGTTCTGGGTGGAGACATTAAATTGTGAATTCTTGGAAATTCTCCAGAAGCTGACACCTTTAGGCTCATGTAAATAACTATGTAAAGCTGAACATTTTGCCTGAGACCCAGAGAACAAGATCCAGATGACCAAAACATCAGAGTATCATGCTTTAATTAATATTAATATTGTTTATTTTTATAAACTACTTTACTTATCTCTACTGGCTTAAGATTTCGACTTTAATAGACACTTATTAGCTCTTAACTATGATACCCATGAGGCCCTTTTTCTTAATATTGCTTGTCATCCCTAGGTACTCTTTGGTATAAGTCCAATATCTAGCTAGAGTTTGCTTATGATTTGGCCAAAATCTAAAACCCAATCAACTTTTTGTTCTGTATATATATTACTCTGGGTGCCAGCTTTGTTGTAAAGAAATTAATAACTTCAAGTGTAATATTCTCAACCAGTAAACACAATTTTAGAAGCAAGCATCACAAAAAGATGCTAAACCCATAAAACTCCCTCTAACATCTCACATAGGACCTTTTGTAGGAGCTTGTTTTTGTAACTAAACTTTTGTAAATATAAAGGTTGGGAAGACATTATCATGACTGATGCTGTCTTACTTTTATACACTTTAAAAGGACATAGGGGCACCTGGTGGCTCAGGGTTAAGCGTCTGACTTTGGCTCAGGTCATATCTTACAGCTTGTGGGTTTGAGCCCCATGTTAGGCCCTGTGCTCACAGCTCAGAGCCTGGAGCTGCTTTGGATTCTGTGTCTCCCTCTCTCTGCCCCTCCTCTGCTCACGTTCTGTCTCTCTCCCTTTCTCTCTGTCTCTCTCAAAAATAAACATTAAAAAAAATAAAGAAAAATAAAAGGATATAAAACTATGTAATAAGACAATGAATTTAAACATGTTCCTCTATTTTTATTTCTGCCTTTTGGTGTTGATGCCCTCCTAGTCAGCCTCTGAGTGGAGAGAGGCCTGGAAAAAAAAAAAAAAAAGGTAAATATTCAGTTTCCGACCTCCTGAAAAATAGACAAGAAACTTGAAAGTCAGACATTTTCAGGGAAATAAAGGATTTTCAAGTCTGGCCAGCTGGCATAATAGTTTTACTATTTGCCCAAGAAAGGAATAAAGAGAACATGATGAGAAAGGAATGAAAATGACAAATCCATTTATTATCTTAGTATACTGTAGAAAGGGAGAAAGGACAAGGCATGAAATCCCTGATGATACAGGAGCTAATGGTAATACTGGCTGTAAGCTTTTAGGAAAATTTTCAAAGAAAAATTCATTTTCAAAATTGTGCAAGGATATCATTCAGTGGTTTTGTTAGAAGAAAGCAGTTTAGGTGACCTTTGTTCCTCATGGCCAGCATGTGGTGTGCAGGGACCCTAAATTTCCTAATATGCCCTAAAGGAACATGGAGGTAGAGGAGGATTTGTGGTCATGGTGAAGAGACTACTGTATGTAGGATCATGAAGAACAGAGGCAGGTGCCTTGGACCTTAGATGCTAGTTTTGAACGCAGGCATATTTTTTTTTCAAGCCAAGGGCCAGATGTAACATTTTGAAGCAGAAAGAGAATCCAGAAGACATGGATTTGTACACCTCACTACTTTTGCTCTGCACCAAGACATGTTAGATACATATCCACAAAACAACCAGCCAGTCACTGTCTTGGTTAGGAGGCATACCAGGTGGGCCAGAACTCGGAAAATATAAGAATTCTACATGATTCATTTAAACATCAGAGTAAATTATACAAAAATGCCAAAGAAAGTATTAGGCTGAACTGACATTACTGGATAGGTCTAAGTGTTATTATTATTATTTTTACTACCTTATGTGGTGAAATTCATTAAGGAAGAACAGATTTTAACAAATAAGGAAATTATTTTCCAAGAAAATGTTTCTTTGTAATCTGACTGGATTATAAATCCTGCTACATATTTTTCTTCTGCTGCTTTCATTATAATCCATGCACTTGGTGGTACTGACCACAACAGTACTTCCACTGTTAGGATTGATCATTGTATTAAGGTAGTAAATGGGAAGTAATAACTGAGCAAAAGATTATCTTACCTTTACCCAGTTTCAAGTAGAACTCTATGTCATAACTGTGACTAAATTCACATTTTGGCATATTAATATCTCTCTGAAAAGTGGATATAGTGGTGATGCTGTCCACATAAAATTATTCAAGAATCTGTGCTTTAAACTGGCAATCTGGGAATGGGGCAATGAAGGGGAAAGGTTGTGGGATAGAAAAAATGTGAATTTGAATTGATGTTTTCTTTCTACTTCAAAAAGAGTAATCTATCTGGAGCAGTGTTAGCTAAGCCAGGTTCTAATCAATTTCCATTATTAGTAAGGACGAAACAGTTCATATTTTATTTAACATGTCATGAAACATTTGGATATGAAGTCAAACTGCTTTCTTTGCAAATCTTCAACATCACCAATTCATTCTATTTTATCACTGTCATCTGAGGGAACAAAATGATGGGAGGTTACATTTGCCATCTAGAAATTAATATTAATTTTTAAAATAATAATATATTTTTGCCTCTTCTAAAGGTTATTTTTTCAAAGGAAATACAGATGTCTTGTTAGATATTTTAGAGCCATCTGTGTACAAAAGTAATAAACTGAGAACACATATAATGTTTACCATTATTTAGATAATGCATTGGCATGCATTTAAAAATTATTCTTATGAAGTTGTTATATTAAGTTTTTCTAATGGACAATATTTTATTAAACTGTCTCTACACATTTAGTGTTATTTTGTGGCTATCATTTCCACAAATTGTTCCAAGCTAAAGTTTTGTACAGCTATTAGGAGGAGAAAATAGAGAATAGTCTTTCTTAAAGTAGCATTTATGAAGAGTAAAAAGAAGGCTTTCATAATTGATATGATTTCTGTATTATAGTACAGCTTCCTGAAAGGAAGCCATGTTCCTTTATATGAGACAAAAACTGAATGTTGCCAAGATATCTTGCTCTGAAGCCATATCCCTTTATTTGTATGCTTATCTTAAAATGCCAGTTTCCAGAAAACTGTAGTGATAGACCCAAGTGTACTTATGGATGCTTCATTAGCCAGGAAAAGGAAAGTGTTGTCTTGGGAAAGATGGAAGGAAAACAGTTGAGTGAAACATTTGGTAATGCTAATGAAGAAAATCTGGGAATAATGATATGATTGACATAAATATCACCAGTTCCCTATTGTATTTGCTGACTTTTTGTGAGAATCAGGTAGTGGAGAATAGAGCCTCGAGAGTCAGCAAGAGTAGGTCTCCAACTTTGGTCAAATCACAACACTGAATTTGTTTCTAGTGTTAAATAAGGTGATAACATCAGATCTTTTATGAACACCTATAGCTCTGAGATGAAAAGATTCAATGTATTTTTGTTTTGTTATTTCATTATGTAACTCTTGCCTCACTTTCAAAAAACTGTTTGAGTGATAGTAAAAGAGAATTTTTCAAATGAACCTTAAGATAGCAACATAAAATTTTAAAACTGGGACATACAACGCTGATGCTTTTTATTATATTTTTCTTTGAATGGTCTTCCTTGTGTGAACTAAATTGCTGTTAGAGGCATTCTTTTAATGCCTATTTTACTCTGTGTGGAAACAAATGTGATTGTGTGCATGTGAGCATATGTGTGTCTTACTTTATTCTAGAAAGTATTTAGGCAATTTGGTAAGACACAAAGCATCTCAAAAGAGAGATGCTAGCTGTGAATAAAGTAGTTCAGGCAACTCAAATACATGAACTATTTTTATTTTTTTTCTCCTAGATAAAAATTAGTGTTATTGTCAGTCATATTGGGATAAGATATTGATTGAACCAGTGTTCACTTCTTTCTGCAGTGACTAGATTTAGAGATTTGCAAGCAATCAAGAGATTATTAGATCCATTTTATTCCAGATAAGCACAAAAAAAGGTCAGCCATTTATAAGAATGCACTGTCAACTTTCCAAAACCTTAACATTTATCTGGCTTTAATTTTAAGTTTATTAAAAAAAATTCTTTGGAAACAGCAATTTGTAATGTGCTAAATTGCATAAAATGCCCTAAGGTGTAAGACACTATTTGCAGCAATAAATAATGAAATTCATGTCTACCAGGAACATATGATGTCAACCTCTTTGTTTCAGGGTCTCTCTCTCTCTCTCTCCATATAATCAAGGATTTTTATGTCACAATTTATATAACAAATATATATACATATATTTATGTTCATGTGTAACATATTCATTTATAATATTCAAATTGTAGCCTTTGGTGATCTTAGAAATTTCAACTGAAAGCTAGTCAGGACCTATTCAGTCTAGAAGACTTAAAAATCTTCCAAAATTACTTTAAAAATATTAAGCTTAAAGCAAAGAGAGATTAAGGGGAAAGAAAAGGTAAAGGAAGAAAAGATTTAAATTCATCTTGAATAATATTTTCCCTTTGCTAATTTCAAATTCTAACGTATAAAAGCAGAGCCTATGGCTTATAATAATGAAAGTAAGAGCTGACTCTAATTGAGTTTCTTCTATTTACTACTAATAAGGCTATGTTAAATTGTGAAATGACTCCTTTGAGTACAGACCAAAATAAGAAGCAAAATAGCAAACAGAGATTTAAAGATCAGTCTTATTATTGATAAGAACAGTTTAGAGAATCTATCCTGGCTACATTCCTTTCAAATCTTGATTCTTAGATGAACCACCTGATGGGATGCGTATGACTACAACATAGAAACATGCCCAGAAGGGTCCTTCACACACATTTCTCACCTGGGGAAGATTAGAGAACTGGTCTCTAGATCTTCCTGTACAATGTACAGAGTCTGACCACATATCCTTAAAAATGGAGAAATACCATCCACTGTTAGTTAGACTAGGCAGACACAATATAGAGAAAGCAAGGGGGCCTGGGTGGCTCAGTCGGTTAAGTGTCTGACTTTGGCTCAGGTCATGATCTCTTGGTTTGTTTCCTGAGCTCAAGCCCCACGTCGGGCTCTGTGCTGACAGCTCAGAGCCTGGAGCCTGCTTCAGATTCCGTGTCTCCCTCTCTCTCTGCTCCTCCCCTACTTGTGCTCTCTCTCTCAAAAATAAATAAACATTAAAAAGTAATTGGTTGAGGCATCTGTGCTCTATCATCTTCTCTAATTCTACAAATAGGACATTCTTCATTCTATGTGAATGACGATTTGGAAAATTTAGAACTCTATTTGGAAAATTTTAGAAAAAAGATAACAAAGCATAATTGGCTCTTCATAAAAAAAACTCTAATAGGGTTAAATAGGTACAAAGTGAGAGGTAAGAGGTGGTTTATCTTACTAAATACTTTTTTTTTGGTAACAAGATATCAATCTGGAGGTTTCAACTCAAGTGTTAAATTACTAAATATTAGGTGTTAAAATAAGTTCTAACATAGATGACCCTCTGGATAAGCCAAAGCAAGTATCTAAAACACTGTTCAAAACTCACAAATAGTAGAGAAAGAGAATATGAGAAGATGATGTTTGGAGAGGATTACTTAGTGTCCATAGTCCTCCCAATGAATCTTCAGTGGGCTCATCCAGAAGGCTCATTATGTGCCCTGGGATATTTTCAGAATACACTGGACTAAAGTTTAATTTCAACCTCAGTGTCTGAGCAGGCTCAGCAATAGCTATATAGTAAACATTTTAGATTTGCAGGCCATATGATTTCTGTCACAACTATTCAATTCTGCCTTTATAGTGAAAAAGCAGTCACAGACAATATATAAATAAATGGTATGTATACCAATAAAACTTTACACAAATAGGTAGTAGACTGGATTTGGCTGGTGAATGCTACTTTCCTGATTCCTAATCTGGAGAATAAGAAAAGAGCTATCTAGAGGTTTTAGAAATGGAGCTAGGTAAAATCGCTGTTTGGGGAATAGCTTTCTCTCCTATAGTTTATTTGATTGAAGGTGAGCCCAAGAAAATATAGAGAGACACCACATGGGGGAAAAAACAGCTTAACTCATTTTACAATCTGCCGAAGGAACCACTTAAGGGGTATGATTATGGAATCCCAAAAAACAGAGAATTGGTATAGACTTGATCTCTGGAAAACAACAGTAGCTGAGAGGGGAATAGTCAGCTAGAGGAAAATGCCTCATCAGCGCTTACAGAAAATACAAAATTAAAATATCATGACAGGATGAGTCTACCTTAAATACTTGCCGCATTGAGATGGTACCACTGGAGTAAAATCTTTTCTCACTCTTCTCCCTCTACTCTGGCAGAGTCAGAATTATGGTTAGCAACATGGAGGTGGAGAAAAAAAAAACTGGTCTGTGAACAAGAGAAAGGTCATATGGAGCATTTGGAAAATTTTCATTACACTGTGCTAGAGTTACAATCAGTTCCAATTACTTAGGAAATATTTTTGAATAAACAATAAAAATTTCAAATAAAAGTTATTATTGGTATTTTTAATTCTGTGGACCTTACTAATAAAATAAGTCCTTACATATTTACTCACAGCCTTTTCACTCAGTATTTTGCCCATGACAACAACTTTGATTATAAGGATTTCTTGCCTAGTGTAGATTAAAAGCAGTCACTTTAAAGAGGAAGAGAGTGGGAACTGGGACTGATAGTAAAGAATAATAAATATTCACACTTTAGCACTGAGGTAGAAGGAAACCCTCAAACAAGCCAGAAGAAAACCTTTTAAGATACATTTCAACACTGATTTATTCTGTCAACTTTTTCTTAATTGTTGATATAGTATTTTAAGTAAAGTACATAACAAAGCATATTTTTCAAATGTTCTATTGTCAAGGACTAATTTATTTTTAATTGAAATTTTGACTTACAGTAAAAAGATCAAATTCTTAAATATTCCTGATATACATCCTATTATTTAGGATGACAGACTTGTTTTCTTCCTTTTTGTTTCTTTTCTTTTTCCTTTTCCTTTCCTTTTCTCTTTTCTTTTTCTCTTTCTCTTTCTGTCTTTTATTCTTCCCCTCTCTCTCTTTTTTGTCTTTCTTTCTTTTTTAACTGAATACAAACAAACAAACAATGAGTGCATTAGAGGTCAACTAACTACTTGTAAAGAAAGCAGCTTTAATGAGAGTTAGGATTTCTTAGAAGTTCTTAGCCCTTTGGGAGTAACACAAAAGATTTTGTCATCACTTTGTGTCAGTAGGCCACACAGGAGATAGACAATATGACCCTAGATGGCTGCCTCAAATGCCTGTCTCAAAAATGTGCAATAATTTTATCAAGAATTATATGGCTTTTTAACACAGTATTACATAATATTCTCCCAATTTAGTTTTTTTAATCAAATAATCACTTTTATATTAAAATAGGGCAAGTTGTGAAAAAACTGCCCAAAAGGCCAACCTCCTCAATAACTGCAGCTGCAATCACATGCTTTCTCTCTCCCCCAGTAGTTCTCTTCCCACATTATACTCTGAGGGCTCGTCCAAACTGCAGTCTTCCTTATCCGTCAGCTATGAAACTTTGGGTTTTATTAGTCATCTTGAAGTTTGTCCTCCATAGCTATAGCTGGATAAATACTAAAATTGATTAAATCTACATAAAGAAATTTGAGAATCATTCAAAGAAAAAAAATTGCACTTATTTATTTTTTTAAAAGTTTATTTATTTCTTTTGAGAGAGACAGAGAGGCAGAGAGAGAGACTCCCAAGCAGGTTCTGCAGTGACAGTGCAGATGCGGGGCTGGAACTTACAAACCCTAAGATTATAACCTGATCTGAAATCAGGAGTTGGTCACTTAACTGACTGGGCCATCCAGGAGCGCTGCACTTATTTCTTAGTAAATCAATTTAATAGAAAAAGACACCATTTATAATATTGCCTCATTCAGAATGAATAGCCTGATCCTGAAACAGCTACAACTTCAGACTGCTAATGCCTAAGTAGCAAGGCCACATTATGTCTTATTTTAACTGTGCCTATTCTAAAAAAGCAACTTCCCAAGCCCACAAAAGGAGTGACATTAGAGGCAGAGGTAGATCAAAGCTTCTTCACTCCAGTTCTTTTAGTTTTCTTTTTACTATGGTACCATTCCCCCTCCCTCCCATATAAAGATTGATGCCTAATTTTCCAAGCAAAACTTCTTACAGAGACCTTCGTATACAAAAATTATGAAAGCAATAATTTAAAGCAAATATACTTTGTACATTCAAATTTATATAATTTTTCTAATAACATCAATGAATGAGAAAAGCTAAAACTGCTCATGTAATTTTTATACATAAAGACTACCCTATTTGTATTTGGTAGATGTAAAACTGACCATTAACTGTTGACAAGAATAAGCAACAGGCTTATGTCTTAGCTTTATTTAAGGCTTATGTCTCAGCTTTATTTACTATTTAATTGGGTGCATTAGGTGAATACTTCAATAAAGGACTTTATGGTTAATTTTGAAGGTGTTAAAAGGCTCACACAGGAATTGAAAAACATTAAAAGATTAAGGAAGAGCTTCAACTTCACTAATCACTACACATTATAAGATCTTCAAATATATTCACAGAGATAGTAGGGGGAACTTTATTGGGGAATGCACAAAAGCAAAATAACCTTGTAGTTTAAGTTACATGTTATGGTCTCCGATGTGTTAAAATTTGACAGCACATTTGGGTATTTTTTTTCATTACCACACCACCAAATGTTGATATTATAAGCAATGTTTTGGAACATTGATTCATTTCAGTGGGATCCAAGGCTCCACAGAACAGGTTTGGATACTACTGCACCACAAGCATCTTAATAGCCACTGGCTTAAAGATAGCACTGTGAAATTGCCCCTGAGTTATTTCATTGAGGCAAGAGAAAATAAAGGCCATCTTGGGACAGAGACATATGATAGAAGAGCCAAATATGAACAACTAAGTTTATCTTATATGAATATGTATAAGGCATTTCTCTGACATTTTCCAAGATTTTCAGTGTTTATATAATAGAATCTTGATCTAAAAGTGTTGGGGAAACAAATTAGAGATAAAACAAGGTGCCAGAGAACTTTGAATAACCTTGCCATATTAGGTCAAGGAGGCTTCTTAGACATTTGCCATTTGAAAAATCATTTCTTCAAGATACTTGTTGGGATGAGCACTGGGTGTTATATGTAGGGGATGAATCACTGGATTCTACTCCTGAAATCATGATTGCACTATATGCTAATTAACTTAGATGTAAATTAAAAAAAAATCCTTCCTCATTTGAACATAAGGGTTTAACAGACCTTTACTCTGAGAGTATGGCTTAGTAAGGCTAAGATTGTTTTATTCCCATGCAATAATGCTTATAATTATAACAAGGGAACAACACACCTGTGAGTTTCTTCATACTTTTTATGTTGCACTATATCTTGATAATTTCTCATTTTTCTATTTTGTAGAATTTTTGTTAGCACGGAAGTCATCTCCTCAGTATCCCAAAAGAAAAACAAAGGAGTATAATTCAGTGTCTTTACTGTCATCCAGGTAGGGTACAAAAAAGGCAGGTCACTTAGGGAGGAAAAAAACAACAACAACGGCAGTGACTGTCATTTTTACTAAGCTTGATTGCAGATAAAACTGTACTTCTTTTCTCTTCTAAAATAGGGAAGAATTTCCAATTTGTTTCCAACAGTTAAAAACGATAAATCTCACAGGCAGAGGGTAATAGCTAATTGTTTATTATTATCTTAAGTAGAATACTAAAGTTTTTTTATGAAAAAAAATTCTGCCAACTTCGTAGAACACAGAATCATTCACCACTGTATTATAAAAGAAGCAATGAATTAATTTGGAGTCAGGCAAGAAGAGAGTTTCTTCTAAGCCTTGGATAAAAATTCCGCTAGCGTACTCTGGTATTGTGATATCAGGAAACTATTCTGATATATAAAAAAATTCCCATATCTAGCAATTGACATTATAATGTTTTTATCATTGAAATGAGACATTTGTGGAGCAAATCCTTCAGATTCATATTGGTTGAGTTTTCTGGCAAAATTAAAATCCTTTGTTCATATATGAATTCCAACAAAGCTCCAGGAAGAATTCACACTGGAGCAATGCTGTTGATATTATCGAAGCCAGTTTGTTTCTTTGTCAAGTTTTGTACACTAGAATAGTCAAATGTGTCCCTAGATATAATGGATGTGGAGAGACTCCACCTTAACATAGGTATGGGCCCAACGTTCTCCCATAGTAACCAACATACAACCTGGGGGAGTAAAGCTTGAGGCAGTACACAGTGTAGTACTGTGGGAGAGTGAAGTAAACACTTGTTCCTTAGGTCTTTTCTTTCCCCCTTCCCACCACAGGTCTATGTCTAAAGAGCAACACATATCCCTTCAGCAGTACAATCATATTTAGAACAAGGCACTGATTTCCTGATAAAAGCAGCTACTACTGCAAACATCACTAGAAGTCTTATTCAGGAAGTTGTTTAGAGACTTAGCAGATTTTGTTCTCTAGTGGCTTATTAGGAAACATGGCTCACAGATAAAATAGTCCAAGAGTCGCTTTATACATAATATACATCCTATTCTAAGCAACAGGTGTACTGGAGTCAGCATGTGTTTTAAATATCAGTGAATAGACTATAATTTCATCCTGGATCATTTAAGTGTTCAATACTACTGGCATTTGTAAGAATTATTCAATCACAAATTTCCATGGTGGACCAGAACAAAGGAGAAAGTGAAGAAAGAAAAAAAAAAAGTGACCTGGTTCTCAAATGTATTTGGCTGTGATACCTGATGATTACAAGTTAATCTTGAATTTTAGTTTGAGGTAACAAGGAAGAAAACAGGGGGTAAGTTGCCTTTTATGTTGCAATAGTACAAAGATACAGAAATCATTGAAAAAAGAAACCTAATGAGGCAAAAAAGTATTACAGACCACACTATTATATCTCTGAGATATTTAATGACTTATGTAAACCAATATATCAGTGATAATATTATTTATATTTTTTAAAAGTGTTCTGGGTTCCAATCAAATCAATGTTTGAAACACATCTGTGACATAAATAGAATAGTGACGTGCAGGCATATCAATATGACTTGGCAAGTTCTATTTTCATTGCATGACATCATTCAGCTGTCAAAAGAAAACTGAAGAAAAAAATAGAAAACATATCCTTGACTTCAAGTATTTGCAACCTAATTATATATACACCCAAACTTGAAATACGCTGTTGTATAACTTGACAGTATCTTTTAAGGTGGCTAAAGAATAAATAAAGAGTTCAAAGATGTGGGTGCTAATTTTCGCTTCTCAGAAGATTAGGTAACATGCTTGTGTTGCACTATCTGCATCTTAAAAATGGTAATAATCATATCCACCTGCTCTATTTCCATGTGAAGAAATGTCTGGGAAAATATAAGGCAAAATAAAACTTGGTGAAATAGTACAGGATCGCAATAGCCTGTTTCCAGTGATGACAGTAATGAAATAATAGATAAGTATTACATAAAATATAAAGAAAATTATATTAAAACAAAAGTGAACAAGTGAAATAAGATGAATCATGACTGATCAGTTTAACCAAAGCAATTACAACCAAAAAATAATTGCTTTGCTGGACTAGTTGAATAAACAGTTTTAGAAAGAATGGTATCCTTTCAAAAACACCAAATCGATATGAAATAAAGACTGTTGATGGATAACTTTGTTTTTTTTAAACATAATTAATTGGATGACTATTATTTTCAGGAATAATTAATTTTGGCACATTTTATAGCCATAATAATTGGAAAATATAATTTTTATTACCATGTTTAAGAATAATTTTTAATTTTAGAAAATAAAACTTTTTATGCAACTTTCAACACACAAGGATACAGTTTTACCAAGATTGTTGTATTTTTAATTTTTAGTTTTTAGAATTCCTTTCTACCTCATACTTTACATTTAAACTAAAAAAGTACAATATATTTCATATTTACAAATTCAGTTTAAAAAGAAATAGCAAAAAGTGAGCTATAATTCATTATTATCAGATGACTTCTGGAATTTACTAGTTTTTATACTATTAATTATACAAATAGTCTACTATTACTTCAAAATAAGATTATAATTCTTTCTGAAGTCAAGATACAGTTTTCATCATTATGTGTTCTAGTTACCTTAAATTGAAACCTTTAAAATTATATCACTTTCCTACTTTCCTCTTAAATATCGCCCTTCTCAACTGAAACTTGAAAAAAATTGTCCTCATTTCTTCACCTTTCCTGTCCATAAATACCTAAGTTACTCTGCATTCAATAAAAAAAGATAACGCTAACAAGTTACCATGCGTTATTTAATCTTGGACTTTTTTTTTTTTTTTTTTGCATTTTAACCTCTTTGAACTTGAAATGAATCTTATAGTGATGACATGTCACAGTTTTTTTTTTTTTAATTTTTTTTTTCAACGTTTATTTATTTTTGGGACAGAGAGAGACAGAGCATGAACGGGGGAGGGGCAGAGAGAGAGGGAGACACAGAATTGGAAACAGGCTCCAGGCCCCGAGCCATCAGCCCAGAGCCCGACGCGGGGCTCGAACTCACGGACCGCGAGATCGTGACCTGGCTGAAGTCGGACGCTTAACCGACTGCGCCACCCAGGCGCCCCGACATGTCACAGTTTAAATGGAAAGAGTTATTCTGTTTTAGGATTAATTACAAAAAATAATAATGTGTCTTACACTAAGTTCTTGTTAGCTTTGACTTTAAAAAACTACAGTATTAGAATTTTCTATATAGTATTTGCCTTCCATGTCAAGATTTCTTATTTGGCACTTATGTTCCATTTATTCAGTTACTGTATTAATTCAGGGTGTGTGTGTGTGTGTGTGTGTGTGTGTGTGTGTGTGTGTGTGTGGAAAATAACACAGATATAGAAACAGTTTGCCTTTGACCATCTGTTTTGCCAATACCATCCATCATACCTGAGTGAGCCCTGATGAGTCAACCAAGGAAAATTACAAATGATCTAGGTAACTCCAGCCTCTATCAATTAGAATAAATACAAACCCAGTAAAATAAAACTGGGAATAACACACACACACACACACACACACACACACACACACACACACACACCCCTTGAAATAGAGTAACAACAACAACAACAACAACAACAGTGTTTTCATTTGGGAAGGTACAGCTCTCTGATGGTCAGCCCTTCTCTGGATCTGCTGCCTTCCATCTTTAAATTCTTTCATCAGCATGTTGAGTAGACCAGACATACCAGTTACACTGGCATAAAGCCCCTCAGAACCCAGGTTCTCCCATGCAGACAGCTGCCTAAGAACCCTTGGAATCCTCTGAATCAGGAAAGAAAAATGGATTCAAAGTGAAAGTGGAGGGAGAGAAACATATGATCAGGTTACCATGTTTCCATGTCCCCAGAATTCTTCTATCTTATCCTGATCTTTTGAACCAACATTTATTAAGCACTTAATTTTTTTCTGGCATAAGCAAGGTCCTTAATAAAATTAGTTTTCTGGTGGGAAACTTGACAGACTCTGGAGCCAGCCTCTGTGTTCACTTCCTGCCTCTCCAAATATTGGTTGTTTGAGACTGGGACAATTCCGTTCATTAATTTCAATATTTGCACATTGGAGAAAATGGTACCTACCTATAGGGTTAAACAAACATACACATGCGTAGACATACAACACACAAAAATCAGTTTCTGGAAAATAATAAGCATTATGAAAGTATTACCATTGCTAGCAAGTTATTTTATTCTCAAAACAAACATGTATGGTAATTATGATTAGCACCATTTTGTTGTTGCTTTTACAGTTGTTCCAATAAGAAAACTAAGTCTCAGGGAGATGAAGTATCTGATCCAAATTTAAATCGTCATATGATGTAAAGCCTAAGTTTGAAACCAGAATATTGCAATCTATAGTCTATGTTCATGAATTTAAGCTATAAAATAATCCTCTATTTGCTACTCACTAATAGAATTAATTTAAACATGTGGTCAAATTACCTTTTGGTGTAGGAGTTAACACATTTAACAGGAAGAAATTTGAGAAAAACAAATATATTTGATGTATTTGTTGTCACGTTAAATATTTAAGAAATACATAGAAGAAAATAATCTCAGAGAGCCTTTCAAAACACAAATTAAAGTTTTAGTTCCTCCTCTGTCTTCACATAAGAGACTTTGTACCTCCAAACATTTGCTTCATCTGTATTGACTAACCTTCAGCTGAAGTTGTGACTCACTCTCCATAGTATTTCTTACAAAATCAATTGGCACTTTTTTGGGGCTTGCCCCTGACTATGATGCCTAATCAATAAAACTTGTCTTTTTCAAAGAAATTGAACAACTAAGGCTACCGAACCAAAATTCCCCGAAACTGACGTATTTAATTTGACAATGTATAAAACTGATGGTTTTCCATATCTTCTCCGATCTCACAGCTTGAATTGATCTAGATGCCTTTATCCATCCCTAATCCATACATTGTTCATGATGAAGAGAGTTACAAATTGAACCATGACAATTGTTTACATATTTAGTCTTTTAGGGCAAATTCTCAATATAGACAAAAACACAGCTACTGGTGCTACTTACTGATGTGTAAGTAGACATGTAAAAAGTGTTCTAAACATATTAAAGAGGATGCATATGAAAATACTCATATGTCTTTGGAAAACAATTTAGTTATACTACATTTATAAACGTTTACCAGCTAAAATGAAACCCTGGTAGAGCTGGCGGTGGGAAAATAATGGAAGAAAAGGACTAAAGCACTGTAGTAGCATGAAATAAGAATATGAAAAACTTACTGCATAGCTACCTGGTGAATCTAATTTTCCCATCCATATATTTGTTAAATCATGTATGTATGTATGGAACATTTATTACTAAGCACTCCTAAGATTATTAATAATTTAAAGATTCTAAATAATTTAAAACTATGTAATAGATTTTCCATAATAAATGAAAATAATTTTATATAAAATAAATATGGTCAAAAATTTTTTTAAAGTGAGAATGAACTTTTAACAATTTCGGTCAATTAAGAATTTGTGCTCATTATTATTTTCAAATTGAGAGGTTATCTTTTCAGCTACAGAAAAGTTTATGCTTTCTGTTTGTTTGTGTTCTACCATTCAGTTTAACTGAAAACATGTCCCTAGACCTACTCATCAGATATACATTCAGTGGTTACAGAAATGAATTTATAAATTGAGAGTGAAAGACAGTGAGGTAGAAATTTGGGGGGGGACAGGCAAATATAATACGTAGAAAAATGAATATGTAATGGAAATCAGAAGTGTTTCTTTGCAACCAATAAAAAATTTTTTAGAAAAAACCTGATTCATTATAAAATCCAAAAAGACAGCAATTTTTTTCTAAGAACCTTTCTTTTCAGAGTTAATCATGCATCTGTCATTGAAAACTATGCTTATATCATTCTTTATGGTAGTATCTTGTCAGATGAATATGAAACATCTCTAAAAAACAAGCAACTCTCCAAAAAAATATTATCACTTTTATTTGCTAATGATTTTTAGTAGAAAAATAACATTATAGTCTAAGCATAACATTAAAAATTATAATTTTATAATCTTTTCTAAGGCTGGGCATATAAGAAATGTTTGTTTTTATTTGAATATTAAAATTGATATAGGATCAACAAAATAAAATTCATAGTTTGCTCTTTGGTGAAACAAAATTGCCTCCATTTAATGTCTAAAAATGTGCTAATCTCTATCAGGGAGAAAATCAGCAAATCCACATTAATATACTATAAGGACAAAGTAAATTATGTACTTCTACAATGAGTGTTTCCATAATGCTGATTAGTTTTATGTAAATGGTAAACAAGAAACAAAGTGAAGGAATGAAATGCCATTTTGGTTCACGTACCATTTGTCCCCATACATTAATATTTGGCACCACCAAGGGGCGCCTGGGTGGCTCAGTCAGTTAAGCATCTGATTTCAGCTTAGGTCATGATGTCACAGGTCATGGGTTGGAGCCCGCATGGGGCTCTGTTGCTGACAGCTCAGAGCCTGGAGGCTGCTTCAGATTCTGTGTCTCCCTCTCTCTCTGCCCCTCTTCCATTCCCACTCTGTCTCTCTCTCCCAAAAGTAAACATAAAAGAAATTTAAAAAAAAAAAATTTGGCACCACCAAGTAGCAATGAAGAATCAGAAGAAGGCTGTATACCATACAGACAAATGGCATTTATGCCTTGTTCTTCCTGGAATCTCTTTTGGCCTCCTTGGATTTTAGAATGTTTATTCTGAAGATCTCCCTCCTCTTTGTGTATTTTGCCTTGGTTTCCAGAACTCAGCAGCCTACATTCTTCATGATAGCCATTTATCTTTTTAAATGTGTAAGTCTTATGTTTACTGAATATTTTTGCATCCACTAGAAAGTTACCATGTTTTAACTATGCTAGTATTTCTTTTAGGATAATTATTGTTTTTCATAGTGTTATGGTTATATGATCACATAATTTTTGAGTGAACGGTTCCAAACCCATTTTAGGCATTAGTCCTGATATTTTTAGACTGGAAATTTGCAGAACACAAAATTTTTCAGTAATTTTGTTGTACATTGAGTTGTAGCAGAAATGCATGTATCGGACATCATAGGATATATGAGGAAGAGTAATTGTGACTCCACTTTCAACATTTATAGCACTGTGTAACTTTTTTTAATGAAACCACTACATATGTAGTATAAGTAATCCTATAGTATGCTTTTCATGGAGCTTATCACATAAGAATTATGGAGTGATTGATTTATACATTTGTGTATAAAATCTTAACACAGGAGTTTTATTTATTCATTCATCCAGGAAATATTTATTGAGTCCCATTTCAATATATTACTTCATATTACTTACCCTTTTCAAGGGGGCACTCTCAGATCATGTTTGTGGGTATGGAGTCTGTTTCCTGTTCTGTGGCCATCAGAAGACCTTCTGTCTCTTTACATATAAACATATAATCTTAGGATATAATTCCAAACATAAAACTTCATATCCAAGTTCTATTAATATTTAAGACAAACAAATAATTTGGCTAATTAGTTCTCATACAATATTCTAACAAAGCCAGACCTGTATGAGCAATTCTAATTTTGTCTTATCTGCAAGGTATTCTTGCATATAGAAGAATATGCTATATAAAAAAAAATCTTACAAAAGATCAGACTTGTTAATACTTTGTAAGTCTCTGGTAAGTGTTCCATGACTGGAAGAGAATATTCATAAGTCCTTTACATACCATGATTGATCAGATACAAAAACAGAATAAATCTTTACTAATAAAAGTATTTGAATATAATAGCTGCCTTCAACAAATTCTTCTGTAAATTTGGTATTTTTAAACAAACAAAATTATCCTAAGAGCATAAGGAAATGTTTTTATATATTTGTTAGTAGGTTAA
This sequence comes from Leopardus geoffroyi, assembly GCF_018350155.1. NCBI lineage: Eukaryota > Metazoa > Chordata > Mammalia > Carnivora > Felidae > Leopardus > Leopardus geoffroyi. The sequence continues at coordinate 43,230,250 of NC_059326.1, forward strand.
GCAGATTATCTGCTAACATTAACAATTTTTTTTCATAATTAATGTAATGAATTTTATATATAAACCTATATAGTTATTTCTATCTTATTGGTTTGAATTGGTCTTCACTGGTCACTTACTTATACTTTATTTCACACACACACACAAAATGACTGTTTGTATTTGTTATAGTCAAGTGGCTGAACTTCACATTTGAATCCTCGAGACTATTATCTTAGTTGTGGGAAAATAGTTTTTAAATTGAGCTTTAAAGACTGTCTAACATATTTTAAAATATTTCATTTTTTAGAGCATCAGAGGAAAGGAAGTGGAACAAATTATCCAGTTACCTAAGATTTCAAGTTCATCTTAGGTTCAATCTTTGAAGTCAATTGCATTTGGAATTTTTAGATGTAATTCTTTCTGCAAATTTTAGATCCCAGGTGGTATCAAATACAGTATTATAGATCCAAAGCTTTTTGTTATAGAAGACTTGCAGCATTAATAGGCTGACACTGTTTGGATAACCTCAATCATTCATAAGCCTTTTAAAATATTTTTTATCATTTCGGAGTCTAATAAACTAATAGAATTCAATTTTCATGTTACTTGAGTCTTTGGATCTCTTACCAGAATTCTGACATCCATTAGCCATTGTCTGAATTAGGTGACTGCTGTGGTAAAGAATAAGCCATAACAAATTATCTCATTACAAATATAATATACACAACAGCTGGAGTTTTTCTGTCTCATATTCTCATTCTGACTGACATAAGCTGCTAGCTGTAGTTTCCCATTTTCTGAATAAGGTTTTTGTCAAGATCAGGAAGCCAGGTACTTTGCTAAAAGCTTTTTATGATGCAAAGAAATAGAAACCATCAGGTTTCCCTGATTTTAGTAGTTTTCTTTTCTTTTTTTTATTCATTTTTACCCATGATAATCAATTCATTTATTTTAATGTCTATGTGTGATATTTCTGTGCTTTTATTTATGGTTCACTTATTTTACTTTTAGAAAGTGTCAATAATAAAATGGCTTAGTACTGAAAATGACTTTATACAACTTTAAATGACTTCATTTAATATAATATAATATAAAATGTTTTTTAAAATTCATAAAACATGTAACGAATAAAGCTGAATTAAACAATATTTTAATGATAAATACAACTAGAAAATCTAACATGCAAATTGTCCATTAACTTATCTCTTATTTTAGGATATAGAAAAATTTCTGAAAACTTCTGGAAGATATATATACATATATATATATGTATAGGGTTACATCACTATATACATAATTGTTCTTTATCTTTCAGTATCCTCAAAAAGGGAGCATGATTTAAACACTGTTTACATATTGAATATGTCTTAATATGTTTTTTTCTAAGCAATGCTGTTAAGCAGAAACAAACATCTGTGACCTATTTAAAAATTATCGGGTGTCCACTGTTGGTAGAGATACCAAATTATACAGTAAGTGCAAGGATCATTGCTCCTTCTCCCCTCTCTCTCCCTCCTGTCTTTCTTTCTCTTCCAATGATGCTCATGATACAATGATCCATGCCTGGAGGGAGTGTCTCACTGACTTAACTAAGAAACTTTAGATATAATCAAGCCACAGAAGACTTAGACTGTCATTCCAGCTTTTCTCTGTAATTGATCCCTCTATACACAATTCAGCCTCAGGAAGAAGCATGGCATAAGCAGAGGCAAAAGAAATCTGTAAGGATTATCAACTGTGGGAATTAGATAGTGGGTTTCTTTTCAAATTTTTTGCCAATTATTAGGGGTGAGAAAGGAGTAAAAATAGGTATTTTATTCTTGAATATGTAATGACTAGGAAGAAAACAAATATGGAAAATAGTCACACTGAATAACACATCAGAAATTGAGAAAAATTGAACATCAACCTATTAATTTTTATGTTTATTGATTAATACTCCTTTCCTCTTTGAAATTTAATTTTTGGTATATGTTATTCATACAATAATATAACCAAGCTAATGTAAACATCATTCTCTGAATTGTTTTATTACAATTACCCTTTATTTAAATTATGTTTCAATCTGCATAAAATATTTCTATTAAAATATATGTATGTTTAAGCATTCACATTTAAAATTTTTTAAAAATATTTTTAGAAATTTTTTCAGTGTTTATTTTTTTGAGAGAGAGAGAGACAGACAGACAGACAGAATCCAAAGTAGGCTCCAGGCTCTGAGCTGTCAGCACAGAGCCTGATGCAGGGCTTGAACCCATGGACTGCGAGACCATGACCTGAGATGAAGTTGGATACTTAACCCACTGAGCCACCCAGGCGCCCCTAAAATAATTTAATTATATACAAAAGTTATACTTGTGTATGTCTGTGTATAACATTATGTCAGAAGAAAGCTCAAGAAGATGATTATATTAACAGAATTGAACATTGTGATTGTTCTGTTCAGTCATACTGACTAAAGAATGACACAGATTCACCTGTTTTCCAACCTAATTATTCTAGAGTATAGCAGCAGGAAACATATTTCTGAATCTCAAACTTCTTTTACTTCTTGGGAATGCATTAATTTTTGTGTTTACATATTTTGAGTGCTGAGCACTGTGTTAAGTTTTAGGAACGTATCAGTGAACAAATGATGTGACCCTTCCCTTCAGGTTGCCCCAAATATAGTTGTACATTCCATTTCATCCACTGCAAAGCAAGCTTAGTTCTATGGCCTCTGACATAATTGAGTTCTATGCTTGGTCCCTTGGAACAGATGTCCAATTAACCCCCATAGAGAGAAAGAAAGAGAAACTATCTTAGGTCTTTTTTTCATTTTCATCAACATCTTCTTTCTCTTCCTTTCATATTCATGCAGAATGTAGTAACGCACGCGCACACACACACACACACACACACACACACACACACCCTATTCATGCTATTGCAAATTACAAGTAACTTAACGGCTCCTCAAAATAAGGGTTTATATTTCCTTTGTAAGAGACCTAATGATTTCTTCCACCCACAATCCTTATTTATGTGATGACTATCAATAACATTTATTTTTATATGTATGTCTATAGACATTATGGTATTCTAATATCCAGTAAGTCATACTGGATTTTTTTATATAATATTTGTATAAAAACAAGTTTCTTTGTAATTCACATATAATTCCTGTATTTTTTTCAGTTGCACTGGACTTTTTTTACTCTCTGTAATTTCCAATAAACTTAATACTACATCTTCCTGTTGCAAGGTACTCTGCATATTTTAATTTTCCCCTCTTAAATCCATAGTGACATACGAGAATCTGGAGTAGATGGTCTCTATAAATAATTAGCTATATTATTTTTTCAAAATTACTTAACCTTTATTATTCTTCATCTATATATCAGGAATGATGACAACATATACCTTATAGAGCTGTTACGGGAATTAAATCATGTAAAACATTTATACATTTTCCTAGTATACAGTAAGTACTAAGTAAGTGCTAGCAATTTATTTTTAAGACCATAACATGTGGCTGAATTACAGTAGGTATTAGAATGTTGAGAATCACAAAATTTTAGCCCACTCTTCACATAACTACTCACATTCCAAGATCTAGAGTAAATGTGTACATCCTGTTCTATGAAGTTGTTGCTAACATATTAGAAAAGACAGCTGCCATTATTCTTTCAACATCTATATAGCACTTTTGTGTCTTATTTTTGTTGAAATAAGTATCACAACCTAATTATTTATTTATTTATTTATTTATTTATTTATTATTTATTTATTTTTAAATCTTTGTTTTTGAGAGAGAGAGAGAGAGAGAGAGAGAGAGACAAAGAGACAGAGTGTGAGTGGGGGTAGAACGCAGAGAGAGGGAGACACAGAATCTGAAGCAGGCTCCAGGCTCTGAGCTGTCAGCACAGAGACAGACTGAGGCTGGAACTAATGAATTGTGAGATCATGACCTGAGGTGAAGTCAGAGGCTTAACTGACTGAGCCACCCAGGCGCCCCAGAACCTAGCATTTTAGATTCCGGGATGGAGACTAAAAAATACCGTTAAACATTCTGCCTTTGCTAAACTTCTAACTTGTCAAAACTTCAATGTGCTTACATGTTAAATGAAAATAATAATAGTAATTTTCTCATAGGGTTTCTGAAATAAGTTAATAAAGGTATGCCTATAGAGGACCAAACATACCGTGAACACATATAAATGCCAACTATTTCATTATAATGATCCATCTCTCCTGTTGTCACCATCATTTCGAGTGTCTGGCATCCAATGGACTGTGGTCAAAAAGATGGCTGTGAGGAATTAAGTCTCTTAGGAAATGTGAGAAATGTTGGGGAGTCCTTGACCTAACACAGTTTTAGCCAGTTTTGCCTAGAGTGGGTTTTCTGAAAGACTGCAGGTGACATGTAAATTATACAAGTTGAAATTCATTGCACTGTGTCTTGGCATCCTGTGGTGTCATAAAACAAATCAAGTTGCAAGTAATGAACTAAATGAATGTTTTTAGCTGTCTGGAAAATGTGGGTAAAACCTACATCCTAAATACCTCATTCTTCCTTCCTTCCTTCCTTTCCTTCTTTCCCTCCTTCCTTCTTCTCTCCTATTCTTCCCTTCTTTTTCCTTTCTTCTTGCTTCTAATTTTTTCAACATAGATATCTAGAATTCTATGTAGTACATTATATTTTAAAAATAAAGTATTTTGTAGGAGATAATTTTAATAACAAACTTATGTTTGATTTTAGAATATAGAAACTATCAGACCCTATACTCTAATAAGCTTAAATAAAAATATTTAAGTTTTTTCTAAATCAAACTAAATGAACATGACTTCTGAAATGATCATTGAGTCATAAAATGGGACAGATTTACTTTCTGCTTTATCAAATAAAATGAGACACGTATTTTCACTTTAAAGGCTTAGGATTAAAAAAAAAATCACAGGTAAGCGGCAAGATAGCATTAATTTTTTCACTGCTAGCATGTGTTTGTCCATCTCATTCCCCAGACTAAAGAAGACAAATAACTCCCAGTCAGAATGCACAGAATATTCTCACTTAATTTGCCTCATTTGTCTATGTGTGTTGTTGCAGAACTTTTGGAAAACAATAAATTGCTCTCTTTTTACATATCTTGGCCACTTTGAACAAACTGAAATATATGTGGTTTTTGATGAGTCTTTACATTTGCTAACTTATATTACCCAGTATCTCTAACCTGGAGTTATTTTGTATGAAAAAAATTCTTCAGTTTTGTCACTTTTAAGTTCCATTGTTCTTTTCAGCACTCAGTATATCTCTAGTTTGATTTTTTTAATTTACCATTAATTACATATTCTCAAATGTTTGTATCACAAAGTCTCTTGATGTCCCTGGAGAGAGTATATTATAAAGTTAGATTGTGAGATGTCTGAGTCTTTTGTCAATGTTGGTTGGAGGAGAGCTTCTCATATTCCTTAAGAGAGGAAACTGATATCATACTGCACATCAGTAACGTTTTTTTCCTCTAAAAGACTGGCAAACAGCCAGTGAAACACTCAGTGGAGTTTTCTATTGATTGTCCTGTGGCTTGCAGAAGAGTATATATTTCTGTGTCTGAAACAGTATGATTCTATTGTTGAAGAAGGGTAAATCTCCTGTAGATTAATAAATATAAAGATGAGGTTGTTGTTTTTTCAGAACTGAAGTGATAGGGTCGTGGTTTTAATATCTTAGGCAAGAAGAAAGAATTTGGTACAAGTTAAGACTGATGTTTATTGCATGGATATCACATGGATCCATATCCTTTAGTAATGGTATGCTTTTTAATGGCACACCATTACAATTATTTGATTAATGTTTTGTACTCTGGGTCATATATTACATAATATCAGCCATTTGGGAGGGTGGGCTTATCTGGCATGATGCATCAATATTTCTGATTATTCTAAGCTTCCTCAAGCCTTTGTTTTTGAGCAGGCTACCTGCACTACCTGGGTTGTTCTAACTGTGGTTTTAGAAAGTCAAAACTTAATCTTTAAGATTCACTTCAAACTATACTTTTACAATTCAATTATAAGGTGGAAAGGTGACAAAAATATATTAGTGTGCTCAAGAACAAATAATATCTAATAATTAAATAAGTGGAATTTCAGAAAAAAACACTTTATGTGAAAAAAGTAAGAGATTCATACTAAGTTATGAACAATTAGATAAAAAGAAAGTATCTGGTTCTTCATTGAAGATTAATCACAGAAGCATATTTTTTTGTGTATAGCTGCAAAAAAAATGTCAATAAGCATTAGGGTTATCTCTAAACTATAAGCAAACAGGTAAGAATTAGGGTAACTTAAGATGCTATGCCTACTCTTCAGAAAACAACACCCTAATAATATGAGAATGTGAATGTTCAGGTGCACAGAATTTTGTAGCTGGTTGGAGTCTGGTGATGGAATTTAAACTTCCATTATCCCAGATGAAAATGGGTCAATATGTGGTAAGAGTTAAAGAGGAAACAAAAAAGGGAGGGTCTATTTTATATACATTTGTAAGTTCAGGCAAAAGTTTTTGAGACATATGAAATCCCTGGCATCAGGCAGTAGGGCTGAAAAGCCACATTTACATCTCCATATGGCCATACTTGCCCTAATAATTAGTCAACACTGCTTCATGGAGAAACAAGGAATGGGAATAAGTGAAACTCACCCTCCTGGAGTGCATAAATCCACTTCTTGTTGGGAGCCACAAGACTGTCAGAAACTTGTACAGAAGCACAGGGTGGCTCAGAGACAGGATAGAATGGAAGGGGCATCACATGCTTCTCTTCCCATCTGTTTTAAAACATATCCTTTATTGTCACGCAGCACCTATGAAGTCAGAGTAAATCTGTCAGTTGATTAATCAATTAAAGAAAGGTTCTCTGAATTACCTGTAAACACTAGAATAAACAACAGAGACTAGAATTATTTTATTTTATTTATTTTTAAAAATATTTTTTTAACATTTATTTATTTTTGAGACAGAGAGCATGAACAGGGGAGGGTCAGAGAAAGATGGAGACACAGAATCTGAAACAGGCTCCAGGCTCTGAGCTGTCAGCACAGACCTCAACGCGGGGCTCAAACCCACGGACCGCGAGTTCATGTCCTGAGCCGAAGTTGGACGCTTAACCGACTGAGTCACCCAGGCGCCCAGAGACTAGAATTATTTTAAAGAAAGAACCCCTCCATAAAACAGTAATGAAAAAAAGATTAACCAATAAGAACTAAATTTATTACAATCAAATGCCAATTATAGTTTTCTCCTCAAGCAAAAAACAAACAAGAAAACCCAATAAAATCCACAAAAACACACACACACCAAAAACCACAACCCTCCCCCCGCCCACAACAAGAAAACCCCAAATAATTATCTTCATATGAAAAAAAACAGGAATCTCTGGAATCTTCATTTACATGACTTTTAAAGCTTGGATAATGGATATGATACATCAGCAGGGTCATAACTTTAGGTTAATGTCAAATAAGAAAGATTTTTTCCCCCTGTAGCATGGGAGTAACTAAAAAATATTACACTATACAGATATATAAAAAGATGGAGCTTTTCGCTGAATTTATTTCTTGGAAGGCCATAAGAGATCAACTATCCCACGTCCTCATTCTATAGATGATGAAATTGAAACTCAAGTTATAAATGTGTTCAAAAGAAAAAACAACAAGCAGGTATTATAACCTCTTATATGTGCCTTTTTTGTTTACTTTCGAAGGAAAATACTTTTCAATCGCTATCAACTTCCAGCTTCATCTTCAAAGGTGAAGTTTTATGTCAGAAAGAAGTTAGGGCTAAAAGACAATATTTTCTTAAGGGTATATTACAATAAGGACCCTTAGTGACTTTAATGTGTCCTAGTGAGTTCTGAAAAACATTTAAGGGAATGAAACATCATGTATATGTTACACATTTTTAATATTAGTACTTTCAATTGTATCAAAGGATCTGCTATGTTAGGTTATCACATTTACTCAACAGATAGTATGAATGTATAGTTATACCAATCATAACTTAGCATAAAAATCATTCAGAGGTAAAGGAAGAAGTGGTTTGTAAGTGTAAGTTTCTGTCAGGGGAAACTAGCATGATGGTGGTAAGTAGTGATTAGAGCTCATATTCCACTACTGTCTCTATTGCGACCTTCTCTCAGCAGTTAAGTGCTCCTGTTCTCTGTCTAGACACATTAAAAAGGACTTTCAGTTGCTCCAAGGTCACTCTCCGACTTCTGCACCAGTTCAATAATGTTGAAATAATTTTGTGCATGACAAAACAAATTTTGGACTTTTTTTGTGTGTGTGAAAATTAAATTTTATACCTCTTGCTAGGTAACGGACAGAACAAATCAAACTTCTTTTTGTGTGTGTGTGTGCTGTTATTTTTGCTTCTCCTCCATGCATACTTCGACATTATCATAGCATATTAGTTACAACTGTTTATAGCAATATCTTATTTATTTGAGTAAACAGATAAAAGAGGAAGTTAAAAATAATGGAATTCCTTTTTGTAAACTTAGGTATTGCTCAATAAGCACAAACGATATCAGTTTTTATACCTCTCACTTGTAAGGCATTAGCTTTAAAGCATGATGAAAACTTTATAATACTTTCATTTGGTATAGTGATTGAACATTTTAATAAGTAATTTTTCTCAAAAATAAGTATTTTTGAAACATATTTTCAACTTCTATTTAATACTAGAGTTTAGATTAGACACATTAGAAAGCTACTTTAAAATCTATTGGTAAATTCTACATCAGAACCTCAAAAATGCATATACAAAGGATGTTCAATATGAGCATTTTTGGATGTGAGGGCGATCTGGCTGTGATATCTGTCACCACACTGATTGCCAGCATTGATTCATTGGATCTGGCTGGTGAGATAGGCAGTCCCTTCTTCCCTTACCACTCCCTGTACATCCTTCCTGAAGCTGCCTGCCAGGTTGAAGAAAACGGACCTTCCTTCCAGATAGAGGATTGTTCTGTCAAGGGTATAGGAGTAGCTGCTGTCTCCTGCTACAATCTTCCAACAAGGATTTTATGTGAGGATTTTACTATATTCTAATATCTAAAGCATTATGTCATTATATTAAAGTAGTACAAAATAATATTAAAATCTACGATTTGAAAAAAATTATAAAGATTAGAAAAAAATATTTCCAGGCTGCAAAAGAAATGATAGAGTCATGTGGTTTATCAGAGGTAATAATTGAAACTGAATGACATTTGGCTTTATTTTTTTTTAATTTTTCTAAATGTTTATTTATTTTTGAGAGAGGACAGCGCAAACAGGAGAGGGGCAGAGAGAGAGGGGTACACAGAGTCCGAAGCAGGCTCCAGGCTCTGAGCTGTCAGCACAGAGCCCGATGCGGGGCTTGAACCAGTGAACCATGAGATCATGAGCTAAGCCCAAGTTGGACACTTAACTGACTGAACCTCCCAGGTGCCCTGACATTGGGTTTCTAATAGCTGCATATCAAAATAAGCTACTGATGATAATACACATTTTACTTAAACAATTAGTGTAGTGAAGCAGAAAAAATATATATAGTAAGCAGATTTTTTGTCTACTTAGCTTTTAGCTCCTTCCTAAAATGAAATTATATGTGATCACATTCAGTTATTGTCCTGGACAAGTTCTACTTTCATTAGAGCAATGCTATAATGAAGTGGGAATTCCTTTTCATTGTAAATCCCAGTCGGTTATTCTGAAGCTCAAACAAAAGATCTTCCCAACTTATTTTTTCAAAAGAATTTTATGCTGAAAATTATTTGTTTGAGCTACCTTGTTATATTAGACATAAAACATACACTTCCTTACTAATAGCTGAAACTAATGTTTTCATAGTGAAGGATAGAATATTGAGCTGAGAGTTTAGAGACCTACATTCCACTCCCCTTCCTATCACTTGTTAATTATATCATATTGGATAAACTGCTTCACCTCACACTGGCTCTGTTTTCTCAGAAATGGTGGAAATTATACTAAGTGATCTCCAATATGCCTTCCATTACTTCATTTAAGTTTGAAACTGTGTCACCCTGACAAGTTTTCAAATATGCAAGCAAGTACTTAACTCCATTTACTCATTGATAACCCTTTTGCTATGTTGGACCTAAAAACAATACTTGCAGAGCGTTTTAGTGAAATATATGAATTGTGATTTGAATAAGGGCTAATATAAAAAAAATCAATAAGCTCATCACAGCCTTTTAAAAATTAGTATTATGTGATTATAAAAGGCAATACATTATCACTTTAAAGATTTAAGAAGTTAGAAACTTTATCAAAAAAATTAAGATCACTTTTAATTCAATGATCTAAAATAATCATTGATAATACTTAAGTATGTTTTCTTTTTCTATCATACGTTTATTCAACAAATAATTATTGGGTATTCCATTGATCTTTAATACTTTTCTTTATTCCTATGAAGTCCTACTGCTTTCTTATTTGTGTGTGTGTGTGTGTGTGTGTGTGTGTTCATTCTTCAAACAATGAGGACATTGTACCTATATTTCATATTTGTTGAAACCTTTTCTAATTCATTTGACACTTAATTTAAAACATATTTTATTATTGGGGTGCCTGAGTGGCTCAGTCGGTTAAGTGTTTGACTCTTGGTTTCCGTGCAGGTCATGATCTTATGTAGGTACGGATCCTGAGATGGAGCCCCACGTCAGCGCATAGTCCGCTGGGTTTCTCTTTCTCTGTCTCTCTCTCTCTCAAAATAACAACAACAACATAAACCACAAACATATTTTATTATTTAACTTTCATTCTTTTCCAGTCATTTTTCTTTTACTTTTCATTTTTACTCTTCATTCTATTGCTGTGAAGTAATACACTCTTATTCATAAATTAATAGAAACTCACATATAAGAAGGCATTCAGTAGATACATATTTACTTATATATATCTTGTGTTCTTCAAAATAATTGATATAAACTTTAGAATCTATTATACCATTAAAAATTAGGTGGATTTTTTTTGCAATAGCCAATTTCACCCAAAGCATTTGCTAATTCATATTTTTAATATTACCTTTAGTAGTTATTTTTATTATATGTTGAATTCCTAAATATTTCCAGATAAAGATTTCCCATATGTGATTTGATCTTTAACCTGTTTATCCTTGACAACCCGGTTTTAGTTGTTGCAACTCTATGGCATTTGTGGTATTTTATTTATTTATTTTTTTTTCATTTTGCGATATTTTAAAGCACACATACTCAAACCCTCATTGCACTTGTTTATGAAAGATTATCTTGGAAATTCTGCACTGGTATGGGTATGTACCTTTCTATACATGTACCTTTCTAAATAAAAACCTTTATTTTTGGGGGCGCCTGGGTGGCTCAGTCGGTTAAGTGTCCCACTTCAGCTCAGGTCATGATCTTACACTCTGTGAGTTCAAGCCCGCGTCGGGCTCTGTGCTGACAGCTTGGAGCCTGGAATCTGCTTCGGATTCTGTGACTCCTTCTCTCTCTGCCCCTCCGCCTCTCACTGTCTCTCTTTCAAAAATAAATAAACGTCAAAAAAAAAAACCTTTATTTTTATTTTCATTACTTTGCTCTTGAAAAATTAAGCCAAAGTGATAAGATATATATCAGTAAATATGGTTTTAATAATCACAGAATTAGTTGTATATTTTAGTCATTTCTGATAAAAAAGAAGCGGGGGAAAGAAACATAATTAATATCAAATATAAATGTATCAACATATTTATAGTAATCTCAGAGTCTGCTAGCTATAATATGTAGAAAACTATATGGTAATGTTAATTTTTTTTGTTCTCCAAACTTTGGACCAAAAATTACTGACAGTGGAATTTTAGATTTTTTTCTAACTGATAAAAATGTTGTGACATATTTTCATAATTTATACTTTACAGTGATCTATATCAATTTCTTCTCCAAAAATTACAGCTGTATCTCCCATGCAAAACTGTTCAACTACTTTTCATCAGTCCTGAAATTTTCCTGAAAGAAATCAATGCTAAAATAAAGCACTATTTGTAAATGTAAAAGTCTCTTAATATTGAACAAAATATTCTACTTTCTAAAAATGTTCAAATTATCAGCATAGTTATAGATATGATATTATACTGTATAATGATCACATTTGAAAATATATTTTTGGAAAAATTCTAAAAAATAATAACAAAATTATATGGCAAATACTTTTGCAGAAAGATATTCAATATAATTATCTTATACAATATAAATAGGAGTTTAGCCCTAAGGATTTTCAAATTAAACACTAATTTTGACATAAATTATATTTTTTATTTTCATTTTTGAAGTATTTTGTCTTCAGACCCCTTAAATTTTTTTTTCTTATTATCTCTGGTGCTGTACTGTTTCTTTATATTGTATTTAGGAGAAGATTCATTTTAATTTATTTTGCTTGGAATTAAGTATTTTGAATCTGAAGATTGATATCTTTCATTCATTCTGGAAAATTACAAGCAATTATAACTTCACATATTTAATTTACCTTACCCATTTCCTATGGTCTCTGACCTCTGACTATATCCTCACATCTCTTATTCTTTTATCTCTATTTTCCTTCTTTTTCTCTTCATAGGGTATGTTATAGAAAATATCTTCTGATGAATTTTTCAGTTAAATAACTTTTTTTCTGTCTAACCCACTGTCAAATATGTGCAATGTGAATTTTAAAAATTCACTTAGCATAATCGCCTCTAGGGCCATCCATCTGGTTGCAAATGGTAAGATTTTATTATTTTATTATTTTATTATGGCCAAAGAGTAATCTACTGTGTGTGTGTGTGTGTGTGTGTGTGTGTGTACTAAAATTTTTTTATTTCACATCTTGGCTAACATAAATAATACTGCAATGAACAACGGGGTACAAATATCTTTTCAAATTAGTGTTTTTGTTTTCTTCAGATAAATACCCAGAAGTAAAATTGCTGGATCATATAATACTTTTATTTTTAATTTTTTGAGGAACCTCTGTATTGTTTTCCAAAAAGGATACACCAATTTACATTTCCATCAACAGTGTACAGGGATTCCACTTTTTATACAACTTTGTCAACACTTATTTCAAAACAGTCTTTTGGACAACAACCACTCTAACAAGTATGAGGTGATATCTTACCATGGTTTTAATTTGCATTTCCCTGGAGAGTTTTGATGTTGAGCATCTTTTCATGTGCCTGTTGGTCATCTATATGTCTTCTTTGAAAAAAATGTCAGTTAAGATCCTCTGCCCATTTTTTTTATGAGGTTGTTTGCTTTCTTGCTATTGAGTTGCAGGAATTCTTTATATATTTTGGATATTAGCCCCTTATCAGATTTATGATTTATCATAATAATATATTGATATATATTGACATAATGAAATAACATAATTCACTAGGTTGTCTTTCTGTTTTATTGATGATTTTCTTTGTTTATGCATAAGATTTTTTTAGTTTAATGTAGTCTGAATTGCTTTTTATTACTTTTGTTGCTTTTGCTTTTGGTGTTAGGTTAAAAAAAATCACCATGAAAACCAATGTCAAGGAGATTACCACCTATGTTTCTTTTAGGAGTTTTATGTTTTCAGGTCTTATGTTTAAGACTTTAATTAATTTTGAGTTAATCTTTGTGTATGGTATATAAGAGTGGTCCAGTTTTATTGTTTTACATATGGCTGCCTGATTTTCCCGATACCATTTATCAAGAAGACTGTCTTTTCTCCATCGTGAATTCTTGGCTCCTTTTTTGTAAATTAATCATGTATGCATGGGTTTATTTCTGGGCTCTCGAGTCTGTTCTACTGGCTTATGTGTCTGGTTTTATTTTTATTTATTTATTTATTGTTGCCAATACCATGATGTTTTAAGTACTATAGCTTTATAATATAGTTTGAAATCAGGGAGAATGAGGTCTATGGCTTTGTTCCTTCCTCTCAAGGCAATAAATTAAATTTTTGATACTTTATAGGATACTATCACATATGTCAGTTATTCCTTGCCACGTCTTTATTTTAATAAATATAGGTATAGGTAAAATAAATTGGCTTAATCTACATTAACGAGAACTAAAAGAAAATATATTCACTATAAGCACTATACACTAATTTTAAAAGTATTTGGGAATGAATAATAGTTGTCATCCTGTTATGAATATTACATATATTTTGAAACTGGTCATGATTCCCTAAAGAATCTTGCATATTCTAAAAAAAAATAATAACACCATATTAAAGGTTATTTAGCCATTCTGAAGGTAGAAATAACCTATAGTTCAAAAAACATAAATGATCTATCTGTTTAAAGAGCATGGCCATTGTGCTCCAAAAAAGTCCCACCTTTTTTGAAATGGTTAGACTTCCCTAAATAAAATATGGTGGTTAGTCCAAGAATAGAGAAACTGAAGTTTCTTTTAAAGATTCCTAAGCAGAGTCCTCAAGAGGCTGAATTTTAAAGTAAGTGATATATTCTTTCTCTACTCTCAGCATGACTTCACAGACAGTTAAACTGCTTTAAAGTTTTAACTTTGTTAAAGAGGCTTAGAAGTTTAAAATAGTCCAACAGGAAGCCTGGAAGTGGGAGGGTAAATGGAGTATTTTCAGGGTTGGGCTAACTTTGAAGCAAAACATGAATAGTATTAAAATCTAATATCAAAGGCTCTGTCTATGGATCGGTAAAAATTTAGGTAAACTTGAAAGCTTTTGATTGTTAGGACAAATAGTGCATTTCCTTACAATCTTTTGTTACCACCAAACCAAATAATCAGCCACAATCATCCTGACAATGTTACTTGAATATGTGCAGTGTAGTTTTCACAAAGACTGATAATATTGGTTACTTAAGATGCAGTTTATATCTTCATCTGAAATGGTGTTGGGATATGGCTATAAAGTTTAGAATATTCTTAAGGTGTTATGCTTTTATAACCAATTTATTAGCTTAAAATACATCTAGATAAGGTCACACTGATTCTAAGGGAACCAGAAGTTTTCCTGGCAAATTAGGTGTCTTTTGGGTGTGTCTATGAAGTGGCATTAACAGTATGTTTTTATTTACTTGTCATTTGCATTTAGTGTTTCTTGCAGAGTTAGAACTGTGAAAAAAGAGATGAGAAATACAATAATAGATAACAGGATTTTAAGTTAATAACATGAAAAATTACATATATCCAGTTAGAAAAGCAGGACATGGTGAATTAATTGAATGTCTTCATTTGGTACCTGTTTTAAAGATTAAAGCCCTAGAGCACAGTTTCTCTGGATTTTCAATCTGCAGCACAATAAAGCTCAAGTGCAATTTTATCTTATGTGATTTCAACACATTTTCTTCCTATTTTTCTTGTGGTTAAGTCAAATTAAACTTCCAGGTAAATTTATGTAAAAATTGTAAAGATTTTTCCTTATCTCAGGTAACTGATATGGAGACTTAAAGATAAACTTCCTCAGCATATTAAGATTATTTTGAATTCTGTGTAATTATATCACAGATATATATCACCTACCAATTACACAAATATGTGTTTTCATCTTCACACAAATCATTAAACAAAAACTGAACAAGTTATATACCTCATAGTACAATTTCAGAGACACACCTTCAACATCTTCCTTCTTCATTCCTATTTCTTTTCATTCAACTATCAATTGTAAAAGATTTATGAAGAAATAATTTACAATATATTCTCATTATTTACCATAATCATGTTCCATAAAGGAACAGAGATACTGAATTAGCAAACAATAGTTCATTGTTGTTAGGGAAAATACAAGATTAGCTTCCTGTGAGCTTCTGGTCACAATATTTCCATTGACCAATAAATACATGACCTTGTTTTATGTGTGTTTCTGTTTAACACCTTGTTTAGTACATTGTTTACTCGTTTTGACACCTTGTTTAGTAGTGTTGTTAACTCAGTAACACTGAGTTCATTGACAATATCACTATAATTCATGCTAAAGGAAGATTATCTGACACAGGCATTTTCTCCATAAGACACATCACAGCTAACTGCATTTAGGAACCCTGGAGAGCACATACTTGGAGGAAGCTTAAATAGGAAAAAAATCATGAAGAAAAATGGACAAAAATGCAAAAACATGGCGCTCTAGACCCTGAAAAGAACATTTCTTTACAAAGTGAAAAATTAACCAAGAAGACAGGGAATAACCATGTTGATCTCATGTGGTAATGGGTGCACTGAGTGATTCATATTTTTTGCTGTTTTTTACATGCACATGTTCACGAATGACTTCAAAATATAGTTTTGATTTTGCAGTTACAAATAAGTTTTAGCAAGTGTATAAATACACAAACATAAAATTTGCAAACAATGAGGAGCAATTGCACATGTTAGGCATCACCTTCATGGGCGCCAACACAAAGTCAAATAAAATTTGGTCCATTCCTTCAGAGAACATTAATCTTTAATATATAGGAAACTTCAATCATCACAAATATTTATAACTTATTTCCTTCACTCTTTACACAAATATTTATTAAGAAATGAGTTGTTGAGTATATAGCATGATTCAAAGAATAAGATGAGTCCCTGGTCTCCAAAGAGATCTCAGGGAGGGATATGGGCTGGTGAAAAGACTAGTAGTATGCTCTGAATTGGAAAGCCCAAGTTGCAACTGGGACACATAGAAGAGGTACTATATGTTACTTACTTGCAGGTTAATAATAATAATGTCTTGGTAGACATGACCTTAAAGCTAAAACCTGAAGAAATGTGAATAAAAAAATTACAAGTAGAAATTGAGTAGGCACAATAAGTAAATGAAAAAATACACCCAAAGGCTTGGAGTTGAGAGACAGAAATAGAAAATAGTTTAGTATAGCAATTGGCAGTGGGAAATGAGGGAAGTTAATGTATGGGAGTTATTGTTACACGGAAAAGGAAATGGTAAAGGAGAAGCAGTGAAATAAATTTATCTACAAATGTAAGCTGATGCCAAATGATGAAAGACATTAATATCAGTTAATTTAAGAAGCTGTCAATTCTTCCTGAGGGCAATGAGAACAATAAATCTAAAAGTGGCATGATCAGAATTAATTTTTATCATGGTAGTCTGGCTCCAGATATGAGATTCATCAGGAATGTGGGGAGTGAGACAGAGTTCTGATAAGCAAGGAGATCTGTAACAGACATTTCAATAATTCTAGTGATAGATGAGATGATATGACCTGAAATAGGGTAGCAACAATGAAGATTGACACCAATGGATTAAGCTAAAAGATATTTAGGAGTTGGAGTCAACTGGAGTAGGTGATTGATTGGTTGTTGGAAGAGGCATTCTGCATTGGGCCAAGGATTGTGTTTGAAGAAAGCAATCTTTATGGATGAGATATCATCTTCCTACAAAGCGCAGGAATGCTTACCTCACACTATTAAGCTCAGTTTTCCTCTGTTTTCTTTCACACAACCCACTGAGGGTGCAGACATCCATCTAGAGTGATCTACATTGTCTCCATGGAATTTGGAAGGTCATGGAGAACTGGTGTTAAAACTAGAAGTTCTGGCTACTTTTTTTGTCTTGGGTAACAAAGTCCTTTGACTCTATCCCAGGAGTCACACATTCTCTGCCAATTTCCATAAGACAGTAAGAGATTGGTGTGTTAGCATGCAAATAAGATAAATTCCCACACTCTTCAGAGTTCCTGACAATGGTTTAATAATTCCATGGTTTCTGACTTGTGTAACTCAAAATCACTGGTATAGGGGACACAATGAAATATGAATTTCAGTGTAAAGGAAACAAGATCTGTTTTAGAAATGTTGAATTTAAAGTGTCTAAAGCACACACAAGAAGATAATTCCAGGAGACAATAGGATATGTAGATCTGTAGACAAGAAGATATATAAAATATTAAGAACTTTCAGATTATAATTTAATTAGTAAAGGAATATGGGAAATGACAAACTGAATGTCTAGACTGATTAAAACAGTTTACACAACAGTATGCAGAAGTATATACACATTTTTTTGAGAGAGAGAAAGAAAGCACGAGTGTGTGTGTGTGTGGGGGGGGGGGGCAAAGTGAGAGAGAGAGAGACAGAATCCCAAGCCTGACATGGGGCTTAATCTCATGACTGCTAGATCACAACCTAAGCTGAAATCAAGAGTTGGATGCTTAACCAATTGAGCCATCCAGGAACCCCAAACCATATACACATTGAAGGGACAGTTTGGAACAGGAGAGTTTGGAGCTATGAGAGGGCAGGCCATGAAATGTTTTAAGAAGAAAGCACTCTAATGGATGAAGTCTAAGATATCAAATGAGCATTCTTTTTGACAACAAAAAAATTATTTTTTTCCTTCCAAGTTTTCATTTCAATTAGTTAGTTAAGCATACAAGTTAGTTAACATTCAGTGTAATACTAGTTTCAGGTGTAGGAATTAGTGATTCATCACTTACATAAAGTCATCACAAGTGACCTCCTTTAATATCCATCACCTATTTAACTGATCCCCACACCCTCATCCCCTCCAATAACCATCAGTTTGCTTTCTATAGTTAAGAATCTGTTTTATAGTTTGCCTCTCTTTCCCTCCTCTATGTTTATGTTTTGTTTCTTAAGTTCCACATGAGCAAAATCATATGGTATTTGTCTTTGAATGACTTATTTTGCTTAGCATAATACTCTCTAGCTCCATCCATGTCATTGCAAATGGCAAGATTTCATTATTTTTCATGGCTGAGTAATATTCTATTGTATATATCTACACCACCTCTTCTTTATCCATTCATCAGTCAATAGACATTTGGGCGCTTTTCATAATTTGGCTATTGTTGATAATGCAACTATAAACATCTAGGTGCATGTGTCCCTTCGAATCAGTATTTTTGTACCTTTTGGGTAAATACCTAGTAATGCAATTGCTGGCTTATTAGGGTAGTTCCATTTTTAACATTTTGAGGACCCCCCCCAAACTATTTTGCCGAGTGGCTGCACCAGTTCGCATTCCCATCAACAGTGTAAGAAGGTTCCCCTTTCTCCACACCCTTGCCAACATCTACAACAAGAAGGTTATTAATAACCTGCTACATTGTAGTTTTTATAGATTTGACAGATGTAAAAACAAAAATATAATAGTTCTTGCAGAGAATGAATTGTAGGAAGTAACAACAATATATTAAAAATAAAAAGGCAGAGATGTGGTGGAAAATAATATAGGGGGAAAAGGAATATATTTCTTAAAATGGGAAAACACTTGAGTGTATTTGTTTGTTTGTTTTTTAGGAGGGGTTTAGGAAGGGAAAGGTGTCAAAATTTATTGAGAGATGTTTCTGAAAAATGGTACAAGATGATACTAGCTTTTAAATAATCTTTTCTATCATATACCAAGGAAGTGGAAAAAGGTAAATAAAGAAAAGTGTGTTTTGTATCAGGAAGAGGAGGGAGGCCCTCTGTTCCCTTCTATTTTCTCAGTAATGTTTAAAGAGTTCAAGAGAGAGAAAAGAAGGGTGGAGCAATCAGAGATGTGACTAAAATTTAAAAGAGCTGCTCTTCAGATCTAAGGAGAGTACTACCTATGCGTATGCAATAGGACAACTGAGTACCTTGATCGGATAGCTGATGTTAAAGATCATGAGTTAACATAGGAAGCTGTTTTTGAGATTTTGTGTGGAGGTTTCTAGAGTAGTCCTCAGCACTGTGGTAGGGACATTCTAAACCATATATTAGAGATGACAGAACTTTCAGTTGATGGGGTGGAAGGACTTTTCACTAACTGGTGGGACAGAAAAACAATGAAGCTGCTTAGTTAAATGTAATGGGAAAAGAAGGATGCCAGTTCTTTAAATGACAAGCTGTAAGTATTAATGTAAGTTAAAAAGGAAGAAGAGGGGGCGCCTGGGTGGCACAGTCGGTTGGGCGTCCGACTTCAGCCAGGTCACGATCTCGCGGTCCGTGAGTTCGAGCCCCGCGTCGGGCTCTGGGCTGATGGCTCAGAGCCTGGAGCCTGTTTCCGATTCTGTGTCTCCCTCTCTCTCTGCCCCTCCCCCGTTCATGCTCTGTCTCTCTCTGTCCCAAAAATAAATAAACGTTGAAAAAAAAAAAAAAAAAAAAAAGGAAGAAGAGAAAGCTGAAAGGGGAAAAACAGAATAATAGGCCTCAATGTTGCAAGGGGGTTGAGAAAATTGCTAGGGAGAGTAATTTAAGGAGCAAGTTAAATGATACAGAAATTGTGTCATGGATTGAGAAATTTAATTATGGAGTCCATATAAAGTAGTTCTAATTGCTTTATTAAACAACTTACTGAGCTCCTCGTATATTCTGAGAACTGTCCTAGGTTTTGGAGGTATTCTAGTGTAAGAAAAAGTTAAAATTCCTACCATCTTGGACCCTATATTACAAAGAGAAAAATTATCACAATTTTATTTGGTGAGTATGCCTCTATGTATTTTTTATTATGTATGTCTCTAATTTATATTGGCTTTCTTTTTTTTTAGTTTTATTTTACACAATTTTTCTTCTCCATTCTACTTTACCTCTTAACAGTCTTTTGTGCACATCTAGATGTAACTTATCATTTTTAAAGTCATAAGGTTATAGTGCGAAAGTAACATAAATAAATCTCTTCTTGTCTTTGTCACAATTTTCTATTAGACTGTCATCTTTCTCAGTGACTCATTAAAACATATATAAAATATATATGAAAATCACATAATATAATTATATATAATTCAGACTATATTTTGACACAGTATTTTTTATATTAGCATTTCAAAACATGTTAATTATATATTTTTTAACTTTCTGTCATGCATCTCTGAAGAAGCACCATCTTATAAGAGTAACTCTTGTAAAAAACATTGAGTGCTTAAAATATTAAATTGCATAGTTATGAAGATATGATTTTGATAGGATGATTCATTTGTTGAATCAAATCTAAAAGTGTTTCATGAAAAGTATGATCTGAAATCCTGCCATGCAAATGATAACCACAAAAATAGTCTGGGTTAGTCATTTTAATTAAAGAATATGCCTACAAACTTAATATTGGGAGTCAGATGAGGAACCAAATTCTCTAGTAAATATACTTATTGTAATTTAAAGGATAGACTAAATAGGTATGGTTTGTATTCCCAACATCCTCCAATTATAGCATATTTATTTCAATCTTTGAGCTTTTATGTGTATGTCATGCATGTGAAATAAGCTGCAGGACTGTTATGAGTTTATTGTATACACTTAAATGCAGAGAAACTGTCATTTGTGTTACCAGAACTAGTGATTATTCCTCCAGCAGATCTGGTTATCTGTTGCGTGATGACCATAATTTTTAAGGGCAATGACCTCGTCTATCTTGTTCACTACCATACCCTCAGTGCCCACCCAGTAGCTTGCATGCAGTTGACAAACCAATACGAGTTCCAATGAATAAATTTAACTTGAATTACTCACTTTTAATACTTCCTTAACAGAAACATGTATGTATATACAACATCTTATGAAAGGTCACATATAGTCCAGTTTAAAGCGTACGCTACTAAAAGCAAAGTACTCGTGATATATAAAACATTTATATTACACACTTTTTTTTAAAGCTTCTAATAGTTCATTTGCAAGTTCTTTCTGATGTTTTGGCTTCTAAGATATTCACTGGAGGTTTTCTCAGTTATTTTATTTTCTTTTATGCAGCTAAACTTCATGTGTTTTTAGAAAATGAAAAAAGAAAACACAGAATACCGTCTGCTTGTTAAAAATCTCACATTTGAAACTGCAACAAGGGTTCTATGTCTAAGAAGAGATTTAAGCTGTTCCACACCTCAGAGATTTAACCACCTTCTCATCTGGTATATTTTATATCCACATTTTATTGTCCTGTAACTTATGGCAAGACCTTAGAGAAGCAACCGTGTCCTTGAATATACTGTTTTCCTTACTACACAGATAACACATAATAATCATGCCATAATAACTTTAATGAAAGAAATAGGAAGTCGTATTTTTACCCTATTCATCTTTACTGGGGAAATTTTCTGATTGAAAAATGTTTATTAGCAAAGTTTCTCCCTTTCAAAATCCCAAAGCAATTGTGAAGAACTATCCATCTTCTTTTTTTTTCACATAATTTAATTGATAGTATCGCAAATATAATTATCATCTCATCGTAAATCATCTCAATGTATCAACTCAATGGCGAAAATAATTAAAATTAATATGTTTAACAACATATTATCTTACCCATTCATTTAAGTTCTATCACCTGAATTTTTCAAACAGGAAAATAAAATTTTCCTATCACCTTTTGTTAACCAATATACTTGTGCTGACAAAAGAGTAAGAATTTAGATAATTATCTGTTAAATCAGTAAATTTGGTTCTTAGGAGCAAACTGATTTCGTCTCGAGATTAATTCATGTTTCCATTGGTAACAATTATCTGTCAAGCACAAAGTAAAATGGACAGTAAGCAGTATCTAGATTCCATGATGTCCAACAATACTGTATTATTTATTACCCAATTAAACAGAAAACATACATGGTTGAGATAATTATGCATATAATTGTAGAGTAAATTGCCTCTAATCTTGAGGGAAAAAATTTGCTCCCAAGATGAATATTTTCTTTTATTTTTTATTTTTGATAATTATTTATTTTTGAAAGAGAGAGAGAGAGAGAGAGAGAGAGAGAGAGCACAAGCAGGGGAGGGGCAGAGACAGAGAGAGACACACACAGAATCCAAAGCAGGCTCCAGTCTCTGTGCTAACAACTCAGAGCCTGCCATGGAGATCGAACTCATGAACTATGAGATCATGACCTGAGCTGAAGTCAGATGCTTAAGCGACTGAACCACCTAGGCACCCCAAGATGAAAAATTTCTAAGTAAATTATCATAATGATGAAACTCATGGGTCTTGGTCAGTTGTCTATATTAGTTTTCCAAGGTAGTCAGCACTTTGGAATTTTCTTTTATTTTACTTCATTTGAACTGCTAATTAAAAAGTTAATGGACAATGAAATGGCCAAAAAGTGGATGGTGTATAGAATTAAAAAAGGCAAACATATAGATTTTTTCCTTTAGAGAAGGGATAGTATACAGTCAATGAAATGATTCATCTTACAGAGGTAAATCTAGTTCATTAATTATGAAAACATCCTTTCTGAGTAAGGTAATGTAGTTTTTTTTAATTTAAAATTTTATCTATTTTATTTTATTTTATTATTTTTTTAGAGAGAGAGCACTAGTGGGGGAGAAGGGCAGAGGGAGAGAGAGAGAATCTGAAGCAGGCTCTATGGTCAGCATGGAGCCCAACATGTGCTTAACCTCACAACTGTGAGCTCATGACCTGAGCCAAAATCAAGGGTAGGGCACTTAACCAATTAAGCCACCCAGCCACCTCTGTTTAAAGTATTTTTACATTATTTGTTTAAAAATGGTTTAATAAGAGAATATAAAAGATGTTTTAATAAAAAATGTTTTAATGAGAGAATGTTTAGATATTGTTGAAGTAAAATTTGAAGATTATGAAAAGGTATAGAAAATGAGAAAATAGAGACAGAAAATAGTGAAATAGAGAAAAACATTGATCTTAGTGATTACAGACTAATAGTCTGTTAACCATAGGCCAATGATTATTGATTATTGGTATGATTTATCAATAAATTGCTTAAGGGAGAGATGAAACGTTAATTATTTGGAACTTGAATCGTTTACTTATTAGAAGGAATACCAAAGTGTCTGACATATAGAAAGTACACAGTAAATAATTTTTATCTGCCCTAATTTGAAATAACAAAACTTATTCTGGCTGCCTTTGCAATTTATGGATAATTGAGAGCTTAAACTTACCCCTGTTTTTTAATAGATATGGGTTTTAAGCATAGATACTTCAAGCATGTATTTATGACTCTGTCTTATTAAATAGTTGCTTGGATAAAACCTAGAGAACATATTTATCAAGTTGAAGATACAAAAAACAACTGGACATAAAACAGCCTATTCCAAAGTCTGCAAGTTTGAGGACAAGTAAAAACTGAAAATGATATGTGAGAAAAATGTAGACTAGTTTTGATTTTTACCTATTAAGTACATATAAAATACATTTTGGAAGACTAGTAGCACAAGGGAAGTCTGTTGCATGAAAAAGTAATATAGTATAAATGCAATTAAAAATGAAACTAAGTAACATGTTTAAATGTATTCCAATGTTTAGAGACTTTAGAGATTTCAAGATAAAGGTCTGTGTTTATTAGACAACATATGAAATTCTCCATCCAGTTTGGGCATCCCATTTTATGGCATCCTTTATATTCAAAATGTAATTAAAGGAAGGTGCATAAATCATATGATTACTAGAAATTGTCACATGAAGAATTAGTAAACTGGAACACTTATCTTACAGAAGAAAATATTTAAAGCTATACAATATGTGTTAATAGAAGTAGATGCATAATTACTCTAGGGTTTATTAGAGGGGCAAAACAGATTAAATAATAAAAGTTATTGAAAGGAAAATTTTGTTCCCTCTTTATGAGAAAGCATTGTCTAAAACTAAGTGTTGTACAACAGTGGAATTGCCAATTTCTTGCAGTGGCATTTTCCTTTAAGTGAATATATTTAAGGAAAAACTGGGGTGTTAAAGAAGGGATTCTGTTTGGGTAGGAAATTAAGTTGACAGCTAAATTTCAAGTCTCAACTCTATTAATAATCTTTGAGTGAAAAAAAATTTAAATGTTCATCTATTTATTTTTGAGAGAGAGAGAGCATGAGTGGGGAAGGGGCAGAGAAAGACAGGAGGGCAGAGCATCCCAAAGAGGCTCCACGCTGTCAGCAAAGCCTGATGAGGGGCTTGAACTCGCCAACCGTGTGACCATGACCTGAGCCAAAACCAAGAGTCAGACGCTTAACCGACTGAGTCACCCAGGAGCCCGATTGAAATTTTGCTGTTAATAGTTTCCTTATACACAGGTCTAGACTTCATACCGTATTTGTATGCATATAATAAATATATCATATTATTTTAACTATCTGTATATACAGTATCCATCCATATAGGTACATAAATTCAGAAAAGTATGTAATTCATTTTGTATTTACAATTTATATAAATGGATCAACTCTAAATATACTTCGATATTTATAATTTTAGTTATTTGTGGCATTTTTTTTTAATTTAAACTGGGAACAGATTTCATTGTATTTGTATATCTCACAGTTGAGTCATGTGAAAAAAAAATGTGGATAGGAAATCCCTCATAATTGCTTTTAAGATGTTGGATTCTCAAGTAGAGATGCATACAAGAGAAATGCAACTTCTGATTTCTTTCATTTGTAAAGGTTTACTAACTTGATCCTGAAGTCTATAAACCATTCATTAGTAGACTAGACTGTTTTATATATATATATATATATATATATATATATATATATATATATACTTGAAGTTGCTTCAATATGAAAGATATACTTAAATCGTGTTTTCGGCTGAATACAAAGAGCATAATAAGCTGAACTTTCATTTATTTATAATTTATTTTGGGGGAGCCTGGTTGGCTCAGTCGGTTGAGTGTGGGACACCTGTTTTCAGCTCAGGTCATGATCCCAGGGTCATGGCATCAAGCCCAGCATTGGACTCCACACTGAACATGGAGCCAGCTTAAGATTCTCTCTCTCTCCCTCTGACCTCTCCCTTGCTCATGATCTCTCACTCTCTTTCAAATTAAAAAAAAAATTAAGAGTACACTATATATTAATGTATATTATTATATCATACACTATAATAATATATAATTGTATATTATATATTAATGATATATATTAAATATAATTATTATGTATAATTATTGTATAATTACTTTTATTATACAATTATATTGCATTATGTATTAATAACTTATGTTAACATTACATATTAATAAATTACATATATACATATAATTTATTTTAAGGTTTTTTAGCAAGATTTGCCCTGTGAATCATTTTTGTACAGTAGATACAGCTTTTAAAATTCAAGCATGCCTGAATTCAAATTACTTAAAATTGCTGAATTCTGCTTTGGCTTAAAAAAATCACTTAAGTTTGTATGTTAGTTTCTTCATCTTTAATGAGCATAATATCTACATCACAGGGTTTCAGGTTAACTAAAGAAAAAAACTGAAGTAAAGTGCTTAGCACAATGATTGTCATGGAACAGACCATCAATCGACATTTCATAAATGCCTTTCCTCTTAATTGTACTATGATTTTAATTATTTTATTCATGATTAAAGAATGCTTATCTGATTTTTAAAACTGCTTTGTCTTATTTTGAGATATATTAAAGATAGACACATGGGTTAAAGTTATTATGTATATCCTAATAAATTTTTTTCATTCATAAAAATTGAAAATACTAAATTTAAAAATATTTTAAAAACTTATACTATGTAATTGTGAATTAAAGGAAGCCTTTTGGTTATTATACACTCAGATTCGGATTATTAATGTAACCTAAAGAAATATAATTTTTATTGTTGTATATCCTTCATTGGATAAGATACCACTATATGCGAATTAATAATATGATTTATTGTTTTGTTTTTTCTCTAACATATTTTCATAGATTCACTTAAGATATGTACACCAATCTTTTTCCTCTAATATACCTTCCACTTATATTCACCTGACAATTGACAAACTTTGACAGTGGCCTGTGATAAAGCTAAGTGGATAAAGAAAAGAAGCAAATGATAACACAACCTCACAAAATGTAACTGGATAGAAATTCATTGGTTCTGGAATTTAAGTTCTACCACTTATGTACTATGTCTCTTTAACAAAGGAAATTAGAAAATCTAGATTTATTTTTTTTTATTTTTTATTTTTATTTTTAAAAAAATTTTTTTTTTCAACGTTTATTTATTTTGGGGACAGAGAGAGACACAGCATGAACGGGGGAGGGGCAGAGAGAGAGGGAGACACAGAATCGGAAACAGGCTCCAGGCTCTGAGCCATCAGCCCAGAGCCTGACGCGGGGCTCGAACTCCCGGACCGCGAGATCGTGACCTGGCTGAAGTCGGACGCTTAACCGACTGCGCCACCCAGGCGCCCCTAGAAAATCTAGATTTAAACAGACATCTGCTTAGTGTAAAATGATACTGTCAAAACCCTTTCTTGCTTTGAAGTAGCTTTTGATTTCTTTTTCTTGACCTGACATATATCTTACTTATTTATTGCTTTGTATTTGTTTTCTAATCTATAATCAATCTACTTTATTGGTATGAGGCTATATATCTATAGGTATATAATGATATAATAGTTATAGCACATATCAAAGTAATGGGAGCATTTTATATTGCCTTTCCAATGAAAATAAAATAAGTCTTCAGTGAAAATGTTACTGGTGAGAGTAGGAAAATTATGCCAATTAGGATTGCTTAATATTTTAGGTCATCATACAGAAAGTCTAGAGTAAATACGTTATGCGTTTTCAATACAAAAGTACTAGAACTTGCAAATTGTGCAAAGATCATGTTTCAACTCATCTTATCATTTTGAAATATGTTTCTGTGTTGAAAACTTATTTCCAACTGTGATCATATTTATATGGCTTCAGTAAGTTGTTGAAAAAGCTTTCAGTGATTTTTTAATTGTTTATATCACTGTGAAACATTCAATTATATTGCCCTGTATTTCACCCTATTAAGGTATATCCTGTTTGAAATGATAAAAAACTAAGTTATTACTGAGGGCATGTGATTGCAAGTGAAAATTCTGGATATGGAGAGATGGAATTATTTGTAAAGAGACTGGTTAGCTCCAGAATTGAAGGGATAAAAGAGGATACAGGTATAGAAAATAAATGGTAAAGAGAAGATGAAAAAAGGAGATAGTATAAGTATAAAACCCATCCTAGGTCTTGCAGATTTTTTTGGCTAAGATATTGCCAGGTGCTCTATAGTCAGTCATCACCCTGACATCACCACTAAGCTCCTGCACATACTGCTTTGGGACAATGGGGAATAATTTGGCCAATGATGTCTTTTCATCTTTCCCTATGGATTAAAAGTTCAAAGCTTTCATTGTTCAAGTTTAGGTCACGTTCAAGGTTCAAGTCTGTGTAAGCATTCCAGACTGAGATGTGAGAGTCTGCACAACAGGGCATTCCCCCAAATTAGGATGCCTGTTCATGCTCAGAGGTATGTCATAAAGATAGAGATTTATAAGTCCAAGCATTTTTTTCTTCCCTTATTTATTTTTTTCTATGAATACAGGCTCATTATACTATAGAGAACTAGGAAACAGAAAATTACAAAGAAAAAATATAAGAAATTCAAAACTTAACTGCAGACTAAACACAACTATTAATATTCTATTTTCTTTCTAATTTTTATTTTCTTTCTGGTCCTTTTCTTATTTGCAAGAATATGTGTGTATGCATTGCACGTACCCATATGTACATACCTACAAGTCACAATTTTTAAAAAAATTAGATCCTGCATAAATAAATTCTGTAGCTTGTTTAACTCAAGATTTCATCAAGAACAGTGGAAGGTATTTTAAAACAAATTTATTTTTTAACAGTTTTTAAAAAGTGTTTATTTATTTTGAAAGAGAGAGAGGGAGAGTGCACAAGTTGGGGTGGGGTAGAGAGAGACAGAGAGAGAATCCCAGGCAGGCTCTGCACTGACTTTGTAGAGCCCCACGTGACTCAAATTGAGAGTCAGACACTTAACCTACTGAGCCACTCAGCGCTGTTTAAAACATAATTTCTATGTTGTATAACATTCAATTCTACAAATGTATCATCATGTGCTTAAATAGTCCTTTAGTTTAATATATAAGCTATTCTCGGGGCGCCTAGGTAGCTCAGTCGGTTAAGCGTCCGACTTTAGCTCAGGTCATGATCTTGCAGTTCACGAGTTTGAGGCCCATGTCGGGCTCTGCACTGACAGATCAGAGCCTGGGGCCTGCTTCAGATTCTGTGTCTCCCTGTCTCTTTGTCCCTCCCCCGCTCACACTCTGGCTCTGTCTCTCTCTCTGAAAAATAAACAAAAATATTTAAAAAATATATGCAGCTCTTCTCTTTTTTGTTGTTGTTGTTGTTATATACAATGAAAAAAATAGACATCTTTTCTCAAAGATTTTATTTGCAATTTATTTATTTTTTTTTCAGGATAGATTTCCTCAGAAGGAAGTTATTTTAAGGATAGAACTTTTAAAATTCCTACAATATATTCATGTTGTTTTCAAAAAAGAATATTGTCACAGACTTTGAGTCTGGAGTTCTCTCTTGTCCAGCAAGAAAGCAGATGCAGAATTAAGTGTGAGACAGGCTAATGTCCAGGAGGAGACAAGGGTTCTTGCTCCGTTTTTATTAGGATCAGAAGGCTTACAAACATGAAGGATGTGCAGAAGGAGACAATGAAACACTGAACATTAACTCATATGTGTGAGAGAAAGGGGGTTTCAAAGATATGCAGTGTTAGGGGTTTGGATCAATATAAAACAAAATTGTGGTGCCAAGCAGATGGTTGTTTGTGGCTAGGGCATAAGACAGAGCATGCTACCTCAGGGTCAACAAGACACCTTTCTTTTGCTAATTAGCTCCTTTGGGGGCAATTTCACCCTGCTGTAGTGGTCTCCAGCCCTGTTTACCTGTTTACCTATTCTGGACTTTCTTTCCTGTGAAAGCAGCTTTCTGCTTTTGTACTATGCTGGGGGTGCTTTCTCCCTGTTTACCTATCCTGGATGCTTTCATCTTGGGCTTCCCATTCCCACGCTTTTGTACTATGCTGGGGGTGCTTTTTCCTGGTTTACCAAATATCAGATGCTTTCATCCTAAACCTTGTTAACCCATTGGTGCAAGCTCAAGGAATTCCTAAACTTATTCCCCACAGAATATCAGTATTATAAAATAATGTCATTTTTAAACTGTTACTTAATGATAACACTGTTGAGAATATTTCCTTATAGAAAAAAATAATGTACTCTTTCATTTTGCTTTAGTTTGACCATTTGTGTAGTTAATGTGTTTATTTTATACATACGTATTACACGTGTTGAGAGTGTGCTAAGTATTGTGGGTACATTAGTAAAAAAGAGACTAAACTGATTCCTTCTCTGTCATAGCTTACAGTATAGAAGAAGAAACTCTCATGAAGTGATTCAAAGTCAGTTTTTTAAGAGCTATGAAGTGTAGATGATACTATGGGATGACATAATATGAGCAGCAGAGCCAAAGCTGAGAGAGTCACTAATGCTTCCCAGAAGAAAGGACATCTATAACCTGAGAGTTCAGTAACTATACAAATAAAAGGGAGAATGGAAATGTATTCCAGAAAGTGGGGAAACAGCATTACAGGTTATAAAATTATATGAATTACAAAAGTTTGGAAACATGAAAATAAAATATCAGGAACTTAGTTATTTAGAAAGTTTACAATGTAGAATATAAAGGGTTATGGCCCAATATAAGTCTGAAGGAATAAGTAAGAACAAAATAATATAAAGCTACAAAGTATAAATAATAAGCTAACCTAAGGAACTGAAACTTTGTTCTCACAGCAATGAAGATACATTGAAATTATTTATTTTTTTTTACAGTGGAGAATGCCATAATAATATTTGTAGATTAGGAAAACCATTCTTTCTACATATCTTTTGAAAGAGTTCTATGGAGATAGAGGAAGGAGGCCATGGCAATAATCTTGATGAGAGATAAGAATAAGAACAACAACAACAACAACAACACTTGGAACAGGTAAATGGAAAGAAGTAAATATTTCCAAAGATACTTTTGATGGATTTTTTATTGGGATGTGAGTGGGAAAGAGAAAAGGAAGAGGGATCAAATATTATAAATAATTCAGTTCAGAGCACAATTTGAATTGTCTTATCTTACCTTTGCATTGTCTTATCTTTAGGATACCTAAGAGGATATGCAAAGTAGGCAGCTAGCATATTTACTCTGCTATGAACTGTTTACCTGTTGTGCACAAAATTCATATGTTGAAGTTCTAACCCCAACATGACTATAGTTGGAGATAGACTTCTGGAGGTACTTAATGTTAAATGAGGTCACAAAGGTAAGGTGCTAATCTAATGGGACTGGTGGGTTCATAAAAAGAGGAAAAGATCTCTCTTCCTCTCTCTCCATCTCTGTCTCTCCATGTGCATGCATGAACTAAAGGCCAGGAGAACACCCGGAAAGTGGCCATTTGCAAGCCAGAAAAAGAGTCCTCACCAGGACCTGGCCCTGTGAGAACCCTGGTCTTGGACCTCCAGTGTTTAGAATTGTGAGAAAGCAAATTTCTATGTCTAAGTAACAATATTGTGAAATGGCAACCTAAGATACAATACACTCTATATCTCAGAGGAGATGACTACATGAACACAGAGAAAAGAGGCATTGCAACAGAAACACCACCATGTACCTAGATATTGTGAATAGACTTACCAGTCTTTGTTTTTAAAATTTTTCCTATTACGTCTAGTCATGTCTATTTTCTTTCTGGTTAAGTTTTAAAGGTTCTCCTATCTATGTATACCAGATCTTTGTGTATTGAGAATATCAACTCTAACTCTTTCTCATTAATGCCATTGTGTTTCATTAATAGTGGTTGATTTTCCATGATTGTCAAACTGACATTTAGAGAGGTGAATCAATCAACCATATAGTACTTTCAGTCTCCAAATTGTGGTAGAATTTTTCACATTTTTTAATATCTCCATTTCATACTTAAAATGATTCTGCTTTGTGTAAATGTATATATGTAAAGGCTTTAGGAGAGATGTATGTTGGGTTATTTTCTCATCACACTAGCAAGAAAAAAAAAATCTCAGCAGTGGATTAGATGAGGTGTGCTGCTTAGCAACACTCTTCCATATATACTATGTTGCTTAGCAGCAAACTTTCAATAACGTGCTACCTTGAATTGGTATAAGTTCTATCTTCCCTGAGTAGAGAAATGTACTGCTCCTTGGATTCAGTATCCTCAATAGTGGGATTATGAATTCTGGACAGGGCAGCAAACTAACATTCCCAGTTTGTTTTGGACCCTATATTCAGAAGGCTATCTCTTTAAACAAATTTTCTTGACCTACCAGAGGCCTCAGGGTGAATTTGCAAAAAAAAAAAAAAACTACTGTCTTTCAAAGAAACTCATATTTTATCGACCTTATCATACATCAGGATTACTGGAGTTAGCATATCTCTGGAATCCATAACCAAAGAGAATTTTTTAACCCTAAGTTGTACTGTTCTTATGTCTCCTTTACTATGTCATACAATTTTTTCAAAAAAACAATTTGTTACAGTGATGAAGTATCCAATAATAATGCATTACTTGGCAAGACGAGAGGGGCAAGCCGTCCACTGATTTCAATTCACTGGTGTTTGTTTTTATTGGTTTCTTTCTTCTGTCAATCTTAATGTGTTTATAGTAATTTCTTGGCCTCATTTGCATTGGAAATGTTACCAAGAGACCAAGTGTTTAACATCTTGGTTATTACCTCCTAAAAATTACCTCCTAAAAATCCAGCATTGCGGTTTTATTATGTCTATTTAAATAAGAACTTAGTATAAAAGAAAGCATAGGATATTACAGGGATGTAAATGTTTTCTAAAGAAGAATAGGTTTTCAAGATAGGTGACTTAAAGACTGGGTGCTTGACTCCACTGATTCCTTTTATTTCTCTTTGAAGTTTATCTTGAATGGGAATACATCATTTAAAACTAGCAAAATAAACAAAAATCATAAAGTTAACTTATTAACTAAGAAAACCTTTTCAAAAAGAGTAAGTGCCACTTATGTGAGATACCAAGAAAAGTAACATTCATAGAGACATGAAGTAGAATGGTGGTTGTCAGGGGGTAGGGGAGTGAGTTATTGACTAATGGATATGGAAGATGAAAAAAGTTATGGATATTGTTAGTGGCAATGGTTGCATAACAATGTGAATGTACTTAATAGTTAAAATAGTCAATTTTATGTCAGTGTAATAAAAAAATTAAAAATAAGTCGCATATATAAAAATCATATATATATTATTGAACCAAATGAGCATATATTTTAAATTTATTATTTGTTGTAAAAAAAAAGAACAGGAAATATTTAGAAATAATAATTATTTAAAATTATATTATTGAGAAAATAATCTTATGGATTATAAAATTATATTCATTTTGGGGCACCTGGGTGGCTCAGTTGGTTGGGCATCTGACTTCAGCTCAGGTCATGATCTCACGGCTTGTGAGTTCAAGCCCCACGTCAGGCTCTGTGCTGACATCTCAGAGCCTGGAGCCTGCTTCAGATTCTGTGTCTCCCTCTCTCTCTCTCTGCCCCTTCCCTGCTTACTCTCTGTCTCTCAAAGATAAAGACATTAAAAATATTTTTTAAAAATTATATTCATTTTTAAGATAAAACAATAGAGATACACACAGGTACTATTACTTGTCCCAAATCACAGGGTAAGAAAGTGACAGAGCTCAGAGGCTAACTATAGTATTTATATTATCAACCATTGGGTTACATTGTTCTCATGGAGATAACTTCTATTAAGAGTTTACTACGTAATATTATGTGTTATTATGTTTACATGTATTGTTTGCTACTGACTAACAATAACAACTGTTATATAAGTATATTAATCCATTAATCCATATATCAATCTAATGAGGATTAAATAACATTATAAATGTTAAAATATTAGCTTACTTTCAGACACAGTAGACACTAAATATATACTATCATCCATATAATTTTTAGTTGCATAGTCTCACTGTCATTTCTAGAAAATATTCTATTGGCCATATTCTAACATTACTGTCCATAATTGAGAAAAAAACATATTATTTTAATCCTATGAATATTAATTTCTTTTGGTAAATCTCCTCACTTTGTTCTCAGTTTAACTTTCATCTTCCATATTCTTTTTGTTTTATTCTCAGTCATTGATACCTAGAGAATTATCTATCCTAATAATTTTTACGTAGATTTCATTAATATAGTAACTTTAATTTATTGATACATTTTTATGCATCAGAACAAATCACTGGGGAAGATCCTTTGAGTAGAATGGTTAAAAGTCTGTTCATAATACATGTAGAGGCAATGAATGTTACATTTGAATTATGAAATTTTAAGTAGAATTGAAATACTAAATAAGCAGCATAGTTACTCTCTTTCCAGTTGTCAGCTATTATGTTATAAAGATAAGAAGTTTGTCCTATGCAGGACGCAACCAACTTTAAGTCAAAGTTAGAAAAAATAGTACACATTCATGAGCATACTAACTAAGCAATCATGATTTATATGCCTACTTTAGATATGGGTGGGGGGGTGGATAGCCTCCATTTAAACAAGCTAGCTTTATAGTTAAAAGGTAGAAACTATTAGGCCCATTTTCTCTCATAACTCCTCAAAAGAACAAAACTAAAAAAGGAACCGAAATAGAATTCGTATTAAGTACAGGCATTTTAGGATTATCACCAAATAAACGCATATTCTTTGAAAAAAAAAAAACTCATTCTTTCAGTTCACGTTAAAAATCACAAGACATGGGGCGCCTGGGTGGCTCAGTCGGTTAAGCATCCGACTTCGGCTCAGTTCATGATCTCACAGTCCGTGAGTTCAAGCCCCACATTGGACTCTGTGCTGACAGCTCAGAACCTGGAGCCTGCTTCCGATTCTGTGTCTCCCTCTCTCTCTGACCCTCCCCCCATTCACGCTCTGTCTCTCTCTGTCTCAAAAATAAATAAACGTTAAAAAAATTTAAAAAATCACAAGACTTATAGAATGAATGGATTTACAAGTTTACCCTTCAAAAGCTAACTGCAACTATAACCAAAATAACAATACCTATACAAATACTAACAAGGCTAAGTGTTCTCTACTATTTACACCTAGAATCGTGTTCAGTCCATCCTATACTGACTTTCTTCAATCTAGCCTATGCAATCTTTATACTCTTGTTCTCCTCCAAAACACTCAGCTTAAATTGTTCACACACAACATTTTTTTAAGGATTTTAGCTAATGAATTCAGTTGCTTTCTTGTCATTATAAAAGGGTTATAATTAAATATTTTGTCCAGAGAAAATAATTTGATACAAGAAAGTGTTGGGCACCTGGGCGACTCAGTTGGTTAAGCATCCGACTTCCTTTGGCTCAGGTCATGATCTAATGGTTGGTGGGTTCCAGCCCTGCATTGGGCTCTGTGCTGACAGCTTAGAGCCTGGAGCCTGCTTCCTGATTCCCTTTCTCCCTTTCTCTCTGCCCCTCCTCTGCTGGTGCTCTCTCTCTGTCTCTCAAAAATAAATAAATGTTAAATTTTTTTTTAAAGTGTTGAAATTTATCCCAGGCAGCCAATAACGGTGTATTATGATATTAGTTATATTACAGCAAAAACAAAAACAAAAACAAACTTTTGAATACAGTAGAGAACTACTTCCTTAGAATTCTTCAAATGAAAATCAAATGACTGAGAAACTAAAAGACAAAGAGAGTTTTGTTTTGGTTTAGCTCCAGACCTAACCCTCATCTAATCCTTTAATGCAAGATTTAAAAGCACAGATAATTTTTTTTGTTTTTTCTTCTTTTTTTACATGGCATAAAATACATATATGATCTGGTGAAAATAAGTTTTCTATTCAGAATCTGAAACATAGTAAAATTTCATAGCTCTTATTAATATTATCAGAAAGATGTATGCATACTATGCATGGTTTCTGTACATATTTTTGAGTTTTAACACATCTCGGGACAACATTGCTATTTATGTTATCTTGGGGTCATTTGACTATGAATCTATGCTTTTCAGTTCATATTATATAGCGTTATGCCATGTTATATATATTTTTCATTACATGTAATTCGAAAGCTTCAATTTTGTGAAACATCAGGGCACAAAATAGAAATGGTTCAACATGTTTTTAAAGTACAATCAGATTTGAGATGACGTAATCATGTAGATACGGCTGAAAGTTGGGGGAATTTCTAGACTAACTAATGGTCAGTCCTATTCTGGCTTTAACGAAAATTCTTTATGGAAGCTTTCCATAATCACCCACTCTGTTGCTCTCCCCTCTAACCTACCACTGTGTACCATATTAGCCTGTTTATTTTCTTAAGAAAATATGTCAGTAATTTAAATTATGTTATTAATTTGTATATGATGTCTGTTTCCCTCAATATAATGTAAACTCTAATACACAAGCAAGATCTTGTTTCTTTTTTTTTATCCACTTCATCTTGACTTAAGAGCTCCTACCTGGGGAGCTCATAAATACTATGAATGAATAAATAAATGAGTAAATGAATATCATCACTATCATCACTTATTTTTCTTGTATTATAACTTTGTGAAATTATGTGAGTGGTGGGCACAGTAAACATTGACTACTTCACTTCTACTTATGTTTCATTGCTTAAATGTGATTATCTGAAATGACATATAAACTTTCTAGATACAAAAATTTGAAAAAATAATCCCTTTTTTCTAATTTAATTCCTCATATGTAAAAGCTACTTAAAACAAAGACTCTGAAAAATGTGAAATCATGACATTCACTCAAGAAAATAACACCTTAATAAATCCTAAAACAGTCACATATCCTTACAAATTCAGGGTTTGGTGGAATCAAGTAGCTTTGTTTTTATTTAATTAAGTATAGCTATTACAAAAGCATTTTACATAAAAACCAAAAAGGGAATTATGGTACTTCGATATATCATACTGATTTTAACCATAAAATTAATTATTTGTGATGCTAACTTTCTTAACAGATAAATTTGGCAAGTCTCCATTTACTTGTGGATTCTTTAAATAGGGTAAATTGATATATTACTCATTGTTCTCTATGTAATCACAGAAACTGCAATCAAATGTGGCATTCTTAAATCCAATTGTCAAGGCTTATCCATGAGTAGGCCTTATGAAGAGTCAGAGTAGGCAGCTGAATATGTCATATGATTTGAAAGAACTGGGAAATTATTTTTACTTAAAATAAAATATCTTCCTCATTACCTTTCTCTGTGCATGAAATTTCAGCCTTAGAAGTCTCTTGGGGTTTTAACTTTAGTTTTCACTTAATACTTAGAAGTGTGACTCCTCTTTTACAAATGCTCTTTGAGAGCTCATATGGAGATTCAGGGAAGATATCCCCCCTTCCACGCACCTTTTTAAAGAACTGCTTTCCTATTTCAGGGAAGTTTTCCTGTCATGAAAATCAGATATAATTTATAAAGAAGGGAAGAAGGCCGCACTTGTAGCTGGCCAGATCAGTTAAATCATACTTGGGAGATAAATGGTAAATCACTCACTTTGCACTCATATGCCCTCATAGGGTGTTAGTTGACTGAAATTAGAGGCCGGGAAAAGACTGTGAGTAGGAGGATCACTCATACAATAAAATCTTATAATATATTTAAGAGAATATTCAGTTTACCACTTCATCATACTAAAGAACTGAAGATCAAAACGATTATATTTGCTTAGAGAAACAGATACCTCTAGATGAGAAATACACCCACCTTTC
The DNA here is from genome assembly GCF_018350155.1 of Leopardus geoffroyi. Lineage (NCBI taxonomy): Eukaryota > Metazoa > Chordata > Mammalia > Carnivora > Felidae > Leopardus > Leopardus geoffroyi. The sequence goes on from NC_059326.1 coordinate 43,267,713, forward strand.
CTGACAACAATCTCCTTTTCTTCTGCATACAATTGTTTCACATCCAAATCCAAAAAAGAAAAAAAAAACATAGTAGGGGTTTAATTATTCTTTTCTGTGTGTGTGTGTGTGTGTGTGTGTGTGTGTGTGTGTGTGTGTTCTTATTTTGTTGTTGTGTTTAAAAGAACTCATTTTGAATGGATTACCCACCAGAATGAAGTTTCTTATCTCATTACTTAAAACACTGTTTGTCTTACTGCTCAATTTTGAGTAAAAAAATATAAAATATTTAATTCCTAATTTTTCCCATATCCCTTTTCTCTTTTATTTTATGTTTAGCAATTAATACTCTTTAACACAGCATATGCTTTCTTTATGTGTTATATTTATTATCTATTTCCTGCACCCTTCCAGAATTAAGCTTTATGAGGGCACAGATTTTTTTCCGATTTTATTCATTGTTATGTTTCCGGTGCCTCCAACAGCTTGGCACAGATTCAGTATTCAATAATATTTTTTGAATGAACAAATAGATGATATTTGAGACAAGAGAAGCAAAATCTTTATTAAACCAAATTACTTCCAGTAGCACTCCTACCACTAATACATGTTTCTAATACCAGATAGAATAAATATACAGGGAAAACTCATATGTTCTAAATGGGCAGTGACACACAAATCAAGAAAATCCCATAGAATGTAGTAATATAGAATAGCAAATCTCATCTTTTAGTGGACTGATACTTTATAGTTCAGATGTCCTTAAGTGAGTGCTATTTTACAGCTTCTAAAGTTACATTGCAAGTGAGTGTAAGGTTTATAGGATTTATTTCTCCATTTCCTCTTACTTTTCAAAATTTTCTAATACATAAAAGATATATAAAGATATTTACTTCAGTCAGTGTTTATGAGCATTCAATGCTCTTCCATGTATATGTAGTACTTAGATGCTCTTTAATTAGCTACCTTGGGCAATAAGGTCTGGTTTAGAATGTTAGAAAATATATAGGATGCAGACAGCAATTAAAGGTACATATGGTATTAAACTTTCTGGTGAAAGGTGAAAATTGCTTGATATTATTTCAGTTTTAATAGTACACATTATTTAACCATAAGATGAAAATATGTCAGTAACTTGGTTGTGAGCCATAGTGAAAAACCTTTGTTCTCCAGAGCGCTCTAAAAAATGAGAATATTAAATAATTTGTTAATTGTTTGATCACCGCGTGTGTGATCACCAAGATCACAATCAATATTTTTAACCTATTTCTAATGAAAACATTCACTTTATTTTGGGGTGTATAAGTATGGTGTTCCTTCCTAAACTTACCAGAGAGAGAAAGTGCTCTCTGAGCAAAACTGCACATCAGTGTCTGTTTCGATTTTGGTTAACTGTTTAAGATCTTAGCTTGTCTTCAGTCAACAAAAAGCTTGTCTAATTCATTGACTCTATATGTGATTTTGAACTTTCATGGTATATGAAGAATGTGTTTTAAAATGTAATTTTACTGAACATGTGTTAACAGTCTTGTAAGTTAAAAAAGAAAAGTTGAGGCAGTTCAAACTAAGAGATAAATTAGCCAGACATTTAAGACTACATCACAGTTTAGTTTATGAGCTAGACATTTAAGACTAAAATCATAGTTACAAGAAGGTCCAACACCCACAATCTGATGGTGCATAATTATGATAGCATGACACAATTTTTTTTTAAATACCCTGATTATGAGAGAAGCAGATATAGGCAGACTCTCACCTAGACAAGTCTATATAACAACAAGAATAAACTTCAAAAAGTAGTTGCAACAGACATAAAAAAAATGTAAGATCATTATCTAGAAGCTTGAGGCCATTTATTGTAGAAGTAAATAACCTCTCTAAAAAAGCCTGTTACTATACCATTAATTTTATAGTAAGAATTTCTTTTTTTTCAAAATTATGTTCATATTTTTCCTTTGGGTTAGCATGGAAGTTTATAATTTAGAGAGTTTTCTATTGGGAAATTCAGAAGAGAAATCAAAGTATTTTGACTTTACTTAATAAATGATGATGATTAAAATGAGTTACATGGGGCGCCTGGGTGGCGCAGTCGGTTAAGCGTCCGACTTCAGCCAGGTCAGGATCTCGCGGTCTGTGAGTTCCAGCCCCGCGTCAGGCTCTGGGCTGATGGCTCAGAGCCTGGAGCCTGTTTCTGATTCTGTGTCTCCCTCTCTCTCTGCCCCTCCCCCGTTCATGCTCTGTCTCTCTCTGTCCCAAAAATAAATAAACGTTGAAAAAAAAATTAAAAAAAATAAAATAAAATGAGTTACATAATGAAAAATTATTTTCCTTTCTCCTTCCTCTCTTTTTGCCTCTCTCCTTCCCCGCCCCCATTTTTTCCCTTCAAACATCCAATATTTATTGCAAAGAATTTTGTATGCTAAAATTCTGCTTAGTAATAATGCTATAAATACAAATGAGACAAAATATCTGACCTCAAAAAGTTTACAGTGGAGAATATGAAAATTTGCAAATAAAAAGATGTCACTCCTCCTTGCTTACATCAAATAGACATTTACGAGATTCTTGCTCTAAAGAAGTTGCAGACAGAAACGTCCTTATTCTTTTTTCTGTACTACATTTATTATAATATTTGGTATGTTAACATTGCTCAAAATAATTTTACTAAATTATTATATGTAAATTTATGTAAAGTTTCTGGGTGGGACTCATGCCAATAGTCCCTTTTTCATATTAATGTGTTAAGGAATTTTTCTGTAAGTCTGTTGATGATTGGAAGAAAATATATAAATAGTGTTTAATGATATTTAAAAATATATATATGATTAGTACATTATAGAGAAACCAAACATCATTTCTCTCTTTATATGTCTATGTATCTCTCCCTTGACAATACCTATATTCAATAGGGGCACAATCACAATTCATAGACAAATAAAGGGCAGATGAAGAAATGTCTTCAATACATTTATTTTACATCAGAGTATCATTAATGGGTGATATTCTACCATTTATAGGTGACAAAAAGGCAATTTATTGTACGAGTCTTTAAAAATGTGCTTTTTAGCCAGAAAGAATGGTTTCTAAACCCAGCACAAACTTCCTGATTGACAGTGGGATGCTCTTTACTCTTCTTCAGTAGACTGTAGTCTCCATGAAGGGAAGGACTGGTCCATCAAGTTCACTAATGTATTTCTAGCACATAGCATGATGCCTAGTACATAGCAGCTACTCAATAAATATGTCTCTTACAAATGAATAGTGTCCAAAGTTTTAAAGTCCTTTTAAGACTTTATGAAAAAGCAAATACTATCCCATCCTAAGCTAGTTTTAGATCTTGCTTCAGGAGCTTTCCTACTTAACCCCAAAGTAGATTAGGGCCCTTGGTAAATGCTCCAATAACACCTCATAAATGTCTTATATGGATGGTACTTACCACATTATAACATTTGATAGTTATTTCACTGTGTATTCTCTAGACTGTGAGGTCCCTAGGGACAGAACACATCTACTTAGTTCATTACTTTGTCCCTGTTAAGTAAAATATTCCCAGAAACAATATTAATAACCCAAAAAATATTAATAAAGTTATTTAAGGAAATACTGTGCTTCAGCTTACCATAAACTAACAAAAATGCTAATCAATTTTATCATGGTTTTTATAATATAGCTACACCATGTTAGAAGACAAAATTATACGTTTTATATGTTTCCCTTCTTCCAAAAATCTAAAATTTAAAAAGGTGATCAATCTGCAATTATGTTAGCACAACTAATTTTAATTTTGCAACTATTAGATTATCAGCCCTTTAAATATTTCATTAAATTCATATTTTAAAAAGTTACTAATTATTTGTTGCTAAAATAGAACGCACAGATTTTACTTCATTTAGGCAAGAATTATATAAAAAAAAAACCTCTTAATTAGTTTTCAGTAAGGCTTTAAACTTATCATCCTTTTCAACTAGAGTTATATTGCCTTTCAACAGCTAAAAATATGAAGAGCAAGGTAACCTTTGAGAAAAGAAAAGAGAAATGTCATCATTATTGCCAATAGGGCACAAAAACATGACAGATTTTTTATTGGGAATATTCAGGAAACTGATGACAAAGGTGTCTTGTCAGTGAATGATAATTGTTGAATTTCTATGAGCGTGTTGGAATTTCACTGTTCTATGCAAAGCTGTGAGATGAGAGAAGTTTTCCTTTTAGCTCCTCATTCGAATTCTTCTCTTTTAACACATCCCTTCACATGCCCAGTGCACTCATGGTTCCCCCTCATTTTACATAACTCCTCACTTCAGCACTCTGCCCTATTGTTGTTTCCCCTGAATTATAATACAGGTTATTTATTTCAAGTCTCACATACAATGCTCCATTATCTAGTTTACTTTATCAGCTATTGTCACTAAACAAAGTAATCTGATAAAATAAGTCACACAAAACTGATAGTATATTTTATTACCCTTTGCATTTGTATATTATTTTAAAAGTAGATGTGTGAAAGTGACACTATCTTAAATTAGTGTAGCAATAATCAGGAAAAATAGGGACTTTTTGTAGGTAGATTTAAGGCATATTAGGCAGAAAAGAATTCTCATTGACTCAAAATTCTGGATCCTAGTTGCCTATACTAGTTTTGTTCTTTCTATGATTTGTTGTAAAAGTATCATTCAGTAGTAATAATCCCACTTACTAATCCTTTCGATAAAATAATATAAACTTTAATTTTTAAAAAGTAACCTTCTGCAACAGACTTAGGAATAAAAAAGGATTCATGCTTGTATTTAAGATGATTAACTGAAGGCACATTAGGTTTATCATTGATAATCGTAACGATAATGCCAAGCTTGTCAGAATACTATGCTATGATGACGTGAAGCTGACATTGTGCTCCATGTAAAGCATTTTAGAGGGTATCTAGTATTATTTCTTAGTACATATGAACCATCACTGCCATTACCACTGGAACACAGTTTAACCCTCTTGGCAAAGGAGCTATGTAGTGTCAATATTTGAAAGAAAACTACAAAACTCCCCCTGCTGGCAGAAAGTACTATTATCATAGTAAACAAGTCTTTTTTGCAGGCAACTGGGGGGGGGGGGGGTGGAATGATAAGAATCAATCAGCTGCCCAAGGAAATATAATAATCAGAAACCAATCAGCAAGTTAACTGCTCTGGGGCGATGAGTGGCTTTCTAATGGCTGATAGGTAATGATACATAGTCAGAAAAACAGGCTTATAGGTAAGTAACCTTCATTTTTCCAAAGGCAATGCACACCATTTATTATACTGTCATGGTTCCATAGCTGGAGGCTTAGAGAGCTCTTAACTTGTAAATAGATTTTGGATAATGGTTAACTCCAAATGACTTCATTCTTGAGGCAGATTATGGGTAGCAATTTTTTAGGGAGATCTGATGTCAAGACTAGCTAGTTGCCTTGTAATTTTCCACTGTTGTAACATTTTGACCCTTAGAAAAATGTTGAAGTAGTGCTATTTGACCCTTTTTGTTGTTATTGCTAACAGATTTCAGTTGTTGTTAGAGTAGCAGCATCTTCTCAAATGTCTAAGGTTTCCATGATCCATCTAAATGATTTTCAACATTACTTTCAGAGACAGTTTTAGCACAGACTATACATAACTAGTAAGACATAAACTGGAGTTTCTCTTAGGGTGGCAATATTTTAAAAGAAACTAAAATCTTAATACAAAGACACTCTAACTAGAATGTTAGACACTGGCACATATTTAAATATATGGGATTACTTAGGACTATATTTCTCAAGGCAGAATTATTTTTGCCCCTTTTTCCTATAAAGGTAAATTGAAATGTTTTCATCAGTATTTCCGCAAGATACTATTTTTGCATACAGGGTCCTGTGTTCAAATATGTTTATGTGACTCAGTACATTGAATTATTTGGAATTTTAAAAATATATTTTTTGTTTGACACAGCTTTCCCAAACATATATGACCTTGGAATTTTTTAAATGTAAATTCCTATGATGTCCAGTGAAATACTACTTGAGAAATACTTATCTAGAAAAGAAGGACATTGACTTATCTTGGATTATAGTTAAATGATTTTTCCAAGGAACAAAGTAAGATAATACCAAGATTTTTAATTTTTTTTTAACGTTTATTTATTTTTGGGACAGAGAGAGACAGAGCATGAACGGGGGAGGGGCAGAGAGAGGGGGAGACACAGAATCGGAAACAGGCTCCAGGCTCTGAGCCATCAGCCCAGAGCCCGACGTGGGGCTCGAACTCACAGACCGAGAGATCGTGACCTGGCTGAAGTCGGACGCTTAACCGACTGCGCCACCCAGGCGCCCCAATACCAAGATTTTTAAAAAGCTATCTATGCAGTTAGTAAACATTAGATGTAAAATTATGTCATGTTGCCATACGTGAAATTATGTTAGGTTTTCACAATGGTTACCGCTCCCAATATTTTGCAGTACATACAGCTCATGGAAAGCAATATGCAATGATCATAAGGCAATCTTTTTTCACCTGAAATATTATAGAGATTTGAGTCACAGGAGAGCAGAAAGGGCATTATAGATTAATGGTGCAAACGCAGTCTCCCTCACCTGCTGGTATAATGTTTAGTATAAAAGAGGATGAAGGTGCAAAGAACAGTGGTCAGAACAAGAAATGCTTTGCATGCAAAGCCAAAGCCTTAGAACATGGCCTATACTCTGTGGAGAGGAGGATTTTATGTAGGGGGGATAACTGAGGAAAAATAAAAATGTTCATGGCCTGCATCTTTTTCCTGCAAATTAAAAGAGCTTTGTTGAATTCCATGAATAATATATATTCTTATAACTTGTATAATCTATTTTATGGAATAGAAAAATGTTACTGTGAAATTGGTACTGCTCTTTAATAATGAAAGTTAATATTTAGATCTAGAAATATTTTAGAATGAATATCACATCACAAAAACAGCTCTATTGTTAATCCTTCTCATTTGTGATTTGCTTTAGAATTTATCTGGCAGGTTTACCTGCATGATCTCACTGTATGCTCACTTTACAGCAAAAACAAGTTCAGAGACTTCAAGTTACTTTCTCATTCTCATATGGTAGAAGAGCTGGAATCAAACTGATTCCTTTCAATGCAGTGTTTATTGAACACCTATTGAGTATCAGGAACTGTGTGGGGCACTGGGAACAGAGCAATGAACAAAATAGTCCTCCCTCAGCCTTTCCAAAACCAGGCCTTTTTATTTTGTAGATATAGGTTCTCTGTCCACTTGGGCTAGCCCACCTGCAGCATCATTACCTCCTGAGATCTCCCAGAATAGTCAGAGGCTAAGGCATCCTTACTATCATTGAATTGCCCCCCAAATCCTAGATCCATGTGTCAGCAGGGACACAACACTGCATCATTCACAGCCTGAGCATATATACAAATTCCTTTTGTGAAACCCTTCACTCTCAAGTTTGTGGTTACATACTGGTTGTACCACATTTACTCTATCCTCCACTGCTTTTCCTTTGCATAAAAATGAATGCTGCACTTAAAATCAGATTGCAAAGCTGAAAGGTTTATATGCTGGTGGTTGGCATGGAGTTGGTCATGCCTTTGCTGCCTGAGACAGAGCTGCAGAACAATTTGCACTAGGGGTGCACTGTGGCTTAGAAAGATAATTAAGGCTTATTTAGTAAAAATAAGAACTTCTACTTAGTGAAGAAAAAAATTCTTTAGGAATAAGACTAGATACCAATTGGGAGGTAAGTTGGAAGGCTGTTGCAGACAGCAAAATAAGAAATGATAAAAGTTCAGCCAAAGTAGAGGAGATAGGGTAAAAGAGGGTTGATTTGGACAGTATTTGGAGAATAAAATCTAAAATATTTAATGACTGACTAGGTAGAAATGAAAACAGAAGAATCTAGCATAAGTTCTATATTTCTGAGTTGTACACTATAATACCTCTTTAAGGAAGAATGGAAAATGTAAACTCTTCTGTTTAAAAAAGTTGAATCTATGTTCTATTCACACATATAAAGGTTGCTATTTCCCTGCTAATTTCATTTTCTCATACTCAGATTCCTAGCAAATTCCATTATTATGTCACATATATAACCATCTCTCTATACTGTACTATATACTAGCTCTCTCTCCTAAGCTTCAGACTCTTATATCCACTTCCCTATTAGACACCTCCAACAAAATTTTCTACTGGTAAATTAATTCGGTATGTCCTAATCTGTACTTATAGGATCTGTACCCAAAACTGTTCTCCCTGCTATACAACATGTATAAACTGTATAATCTGGGTTGGCTCCCTTTAGTTCTATAAATTAATTTCCTTATCTATAAAAGGAATAATGCCTACACTAGATTATTTCTATAAAGATTAAATGAGACAGAAGCAATTAAAAATTGTTGATGATTTTTCATTCAATTCTTAAATGAATACTATTGAGCAAATATTTTGTGAAAGCACTGCTATGGGTACCAAAGATGGGGCAATAAACTAAATAAGGCCTCAACTTTCCTATAGCTTCATTCTAACTGGGGGATGATAAAAGCAAATGATAAACAATAAATATATGATGAAGTCAGTGGTATAAAAGCTACAAAGATAAATAAAGCAAGTTCTGTGAACCCAGAGAAATAGGGGTGATCTTTCTGGTAAAGAAGTCACTGAAGGTCACTCTGAAGAGGTGACATTTGAGCAAAGACATGATAAAGTGAAAAATAAATGGGATGAGGAGCTTTCAAGGCTGAGACTAAGGAACTGAAAAGGTACAAGCATGCTTGGTATATTTAAGGATTAGCAAGAGGTCAGTATGGCTGTTGTTGAGTGAGCAAGAGGTGAAAGCCACAGGAGGTAAGTTCAGAAAGATACCCACAGGCCAGACATTCTGTGTTTATTTATCGTATACTATGGATTGTCATGTATTTTAGGAACATCAGAGGGAGGTATAAAATGAAGCTTCTTTAAAAAAAACTGCTATAAATGTAATAAATATCAATAATAACATAACCTTGGGTAAAGAAATAATGAGAAATTATTTAAAATAAGTCAGAGTGATATTGTGATTAGACTAAATTTAAATTAAAATGACTTTGTCTTATAGTTGTTTATATATGCTAAATCAGATTTTATTTTTTGTTTCTGTATCATTTGGCCCTTCTTATACATATTGTCCTTGAATATAGTTTACTTATCCCAACATTTTTTTAATTACCAAAACTATTTTTAAAAAGTGATAAAAATTATGCATTTTAACATTCTTTAAATTTTCCTTTTAAAATGCATTTGGCTCATTGTAAATATTAAAGATGCAATCATGTTCTATTTTGAATATCTTCTAGGAAATTCCATAATTATAGCATGTTTCATTAAAATGTTACATATATGCTTAAATCTGAGATTCTGCACTTCCCGTCAGACATCTTTTCATAATAAAATATATACCAGCTGACTCTCAATCCTAACATATTTTCATTATTTAAATTTGTGTTTTGGGATGGTGTTAATGCCAAAATGTTAATATTTACACAAAATACTTGATATAAACATAGAAGTGACATATTTTTAATGTTTACTTATTTTGAGAGAGAGACAGAGAATGCATGCACAAGCAGGGGAGAGGCAGAAAAGAGAGACAGAATCCCAAGCAATCTCCACACCATCAGTGCAGAGCCTGATGCTGGGTTCGAACTCATAAACTTTAAGATCATGACCTGAGCCAGACATTTAACAGACTGAGCCACCCAGGCACCCCAGAAGTGTCATATTTCTTTTAATTGGCTACAACATAGCTACACCTCAAGAACTTTTAAAGAAATAGAACTCTTTTATTAAAAAAATATGTTTGTATTTCTTTGTACATAGTGTTATACATACATCCTGAAAGCTTGATTTCATTAGTACTCAAAAAACGTGTAGGGACTGATCCTATAAAAACATCTAAACACTTTACTATGGAAGGAGATATAAACACCTCAAATAATAATTTATTTAGGGGCTGAATTTAATAATATGCTGGGCAAGGGAAAGTCTTGCCTCTGAGGAGAAGTCAGTAAGTCTCTTCAACTCTGACGTAGGACAGTGCCGTACAGAACAAGGCAGAATAGAGTTGGAAAGATATTTATTGATTGCTTATAGAAAGAAACTGGAAATCCACCTTGCTTATTATTATTTCAGTGTGACACTGTTTTAGCAGGCCTAAAATGAGGCTTACTTCTTTAAAAGGTCTGAAATGTTAAGACTTGAGTTGGTTTGAAATCATGGAGGAGTCAGGCCCACACATATTCACATGTGCAAAACTAAACAAAGATCTCCTTTATCATTATTTATAATCATTATTATTATATATTTATATTCATTTATTTATTTATAATCATTATATATAATCATTATTTATAATCATTTAGCACCTGTACATAACCTAAAGGATGAAAACTTCAAGTATGTATTTTCAAGGTGTTGGTCTAGTCAACATAAATACTTTATACTTTTCTGTTTTTATACTTTTCTGTTTTTATTCCATGTTTGACTACAATAAATTGGTTGCAATTACTCCATCCCTGGTATGCTGTTGACACCTAAATACCTTTTTTACACAGTTTCCTTTGCCTTTTATTTATTAACAGTGTTAATAAATATCTATTAAAATGTGTATTTGATAGTACTTATTACACATTAATTATATGCTAAGAAATGGGATATATAATGGTAAAAAATAATCACAAGATTTATTCATTCAGTGAGAATTTATTTTTAATTTCTACTTTGTGCTAGACATTGTTCTAGGAAGTAAAGATACCATAGTGAGCCAAATATAAATTACCACCATCAGAGTGTTGAAGAAAACCAGAATATGTCACCCCTACATATGTCTCTGACAAAAAAATATTTTGAGCTAAAGGCAATTAAGAAGCAGCAAATTCAGAGAGTTTTCTCTGCCATCCCAATGTCCTTTTCTGCTTCAACCCAGAAAAAAATAGTTCTTTTGCTAGAGACAGATTTGTATCAACCAAAAGATGATACCAGAGGAATGTGCAAAAACAAACAAACAAACAAAAAACTTACTCCATTAGTTTCCTCCCATCTATTTTCCTTACACACTTTGCCACCCTTGGAAACCTAAAAATGTTTTCCTTTGTTTCGTCTTTTCTCTACAAAGTTATTGTTCTTTGTTGAAAATGCTATGTAAACCAGTCACCACTTTGAGTTCCTTTTCACTGAGGCATCTCCCATATGATGTGTGATCCATGTTAATAAACTATTTGTTTTTCTCTTGTTATTCTGTCTAAAAAGTTCTAGCTGAAAACCTACGATGGTTTAGAAGTAAAATTTTGTCTCACTTATAATATTTACATTCAAGTGGAAGGTTCAGAAAGTGAACAAGTAAATTATATAAGTCTTATTAAGAGTATGCGAAAATTGCACTGGACCAAGTTAAACAGGCAAGGAAGATTTTTTTCAAGGCTACTACAATAGAGGAAGGAGGCCAAAGTAATCTGAACTCAATTTTACTGAAACAAAGGTTGAGATAATTTTTAAGAGTTGGGATGAACTAGTGGAAAAGTATGGAAGATATTTGAGAGGAGGCTGATCAGAGGGATGTGTGGAATACATTGAGTTATTAACTGAGTTTGAAGGTTTTTTTTATCTGTGATTAGACCACTTGTGTTTGCTAATTGGCTGCGATGGAAATTAGGCTCCTGTCTACCTTACAGAGATGAGAGGTAGGAGCACTTCTTTCTTGATGATTACATTTCAAAGGGATGTCTCCTACGTCTGTGAGAAAGACATTCCTAGGTTGTTAACTGGAAGAGGCTTTTTTAAAAAGACTAACAAATATCTCAAAGGGGCACAGAGAAAATTCACAATTATGTTTTCTAAAGAAAATACTTTAGGAAAAGACAGGCCAGGGGCCTAAAATGAGAAAGAAACCTGTCTAACATTCAGTCAAGCTGAGGTTCATGTGAAGGCCATCTTGGACAAAAGTAAGCAAGCAGAAGAGAGTAATGGGGAACAGCTAATTATGAAAGAATTTTAAGATGACTGAGGAGGTGATATTGGAGCAGTGGCAAAGAGGTGAGTATTTTAAAAGTATTCCAAAGAGTGGCCGAAGTTTCTTGGCAGGGAAAAAAGAACAGATTTTCTTCCCTAATGTTCCCCTTTTAACTCTTCATTCTCAACATTGTCCTAAAACACCTGGAAAAATTAAGTAGTTTCTCTAGTTTTCTCTTTTATATCCTGGGTCTAGTGGACAGCCCTGATCATAGAGGCTTCTACTCTCTAGATCTTCAGTTCTGTAAGATGGCTCCATATTGAAACGTATCAAAACATGAAGATAACTCTCACCATTGTTATTTAACACAGTACTGGAAGTCCTAGCCACAGCAATCAGACAATGCAAAAAGAAAAAGTCATCCAAATAGGCAAGAGAGAAGTCAAACTTTAACCATTTGCAGATGACATGATACTCTATATAGAAAACACAAAAGACTCCACTGAAAAATAGCTAGAACTGACACACAAATTCAGTGAAGCTGCTGGATACAAAATCAACATTCAGAAATTTGTTGTATTTATATACACAAATATTGAAGCAGAAGAAAGAGAAATCAAGGAGTCAATCTCATTTACAACTGCACCAAAACTCATAGGATGCCCATGGGAATAAAACTAAACAAGGAGATAAAAAGATCTGTACTCTAAAAACTATAAAACCCTGATGAAAGAAATTGAAGAGGACACAGAAATGGGAAGACATTCCATGCTTATTGGAAGAACATATATTGTGAAAATATGTATATTACCCAAAGCAATTTACACATTTATTGCAATCTCTATGAAAATACCACCAGTATTTTTCACAGAGCTAGCACAAACAATCCTAAAACTTGCATGGAAACACAAAAGACCCTGAATAACCGAAGCAATTTTGAAAAAAAAAAAAAAAAAAAAAGCAAAGCCAGAGGCATCACAATTCTCAACTTCAAGTTACATTACAAGGCTATATTGATCAAAATAGTATGGTACTTTTACAAAAATAGACACATAGATCAACAGAACAGAACAGAAAACCCAGAAATGAACCCACAACTATATGGTCAATTAATCTTTGATAAATCAGGAAAGAATATTCAATGGAGAAAAGACAGTCTGTTCAACAAACGGTGTTGGTTGCTAAATAAATAAATAAATAAATAAACAGAAAAAAAGAAAGAAAAAAAGAAAACTTGGGGGGAAGGAGCCAAGATGGCGGAACAGCATGGAAGCTTTTTGTGTGTCTTGTGTCCATGAAATACAGCCAGACCAACACTAAACCATCCTATACACCTTGAAAACTGATTGGAAGAATAACACAACAATCTGCACACCCTGAACCACAGAATTCAGCAGGTACGCGACACGAAGAGCTGAATTTGGGGAGCAACAAGCCTGGAAAGATAGGGAACCCCTCTTGTGGGCAGAGAGAGGATGGAGACTGAGGGGGGCGGAGCATACGGGAAAAGCACCCCTCCTCAAAAGCAGCTGGAAAGAAAGTGGAAAATTGGAAACAGCTACAGGGACTAAACTAAAAAGGGAGAAAGGAGAGGGTTTAAATTACATTAAGACTGTAAACAAGGGGAGCGCAAAGGCTGCGACTCCACAGCTCGATACCTGGCGGTGCTCTGGTGGGAAAGGTGAATCCCCAGGAACAGAGTGGGGTCTGGGAGGTTCTTGGGCCACACAGGGAAAGCGGTTCCACTGCTGGAAGGACATTTGGTAGAGACTGTTGAAGTCACCTGGTCCCAGCAGATCCCGGAAGGCAGCCGCATTCGCTGGTGCTGGCGCAAGTTTGTTGAGGGTGAAGCCTGGTGCCAGATGTGTGTTGTGATTTTCCATGGTCCCTGAAATACTGAGGCTACACTGTCTCGTGATCTTTTTTGGGGGCAGGCTGGCACCTGGCCACAGTCTCAGGGCACTGGCAGCAGCAGGGTCCAGCAAGCATTCCTGGGTGCAGCCGACATTCGGCCATTGCTCAGTGAGACCCTCCAGCAGAGAGGTGGAGCGGGTCAAAGCCACAGTCCTTCAGAAGTAAGGGGCTGGGGAAAACAGCCGCATCTGACATAAAACTTGGGAAAGAGGTACTGCCTGGGGCCTGATCACGTAGAGTGGAAAAGCGCGGAGTAGATGAGAGCTGAAGACGGATGACTGGTGCGCTATTGCTGATCTGGGAGAACACACTGGATGGCTGGGTGGCACCATTTTTCACCGCTCCCGCACATGCGCATGCGCACCAACAAGCACCACAACAATCCACCCCAGTAGGCTAGCAGCACCATCTAGTGGAGAGTGGAGCTGTTACACCGAGCCCCGCCCAACTGGGCCAACTTAGCTCTTCAAGAACACAAGTCTCACCACCGGCTTAATTTATAGACGATAAAGAGCTACATAGACTGACCTCTAGGGGAAAATGAAGCAATTTCAGTCCTACTTCAATCTGATAGCAGGTTCATCTATTTAATTTTTTTTCTCTCTTTTTCCTTTTTCTCTTTTACAATTCTTTTCTTTTTCGTGAATACAGAAAGAGAAATAACTCATTTTTATTTTCAACTTTTTATTAAAAATATGTCTTTAATTTTTATTGCTATATTTTTTACTTTTGTGTAATTGTTTTGAAATTCTACTTTACTTCCATCATTTTATTTTAGTCTACTTCAGTGTACTCACCTTTTCAAATTTTCAAACAATTTCCTTTTTTCTTTCTTTTTCTTTTTCATTTCTTTTCTTTTTCTTGAATGCAGAAAGAGAAAAACTTCATTTTTACTTTCATTTTCTTTTAAAAATATTTTTATCTAATTTTTATTACTATATTTTTTTGCTTTTATGTAATTTTTTTCAAATTCTGTCTTACTCCCATCATTTTATTTCAGTCTACTACAGGGTATTCACTTTTTCAAATTTTCATACGATTTCTTTTTTTGTCTTATATTTTTTATCTTTTTTCTTTTTCATTTCTTTTTTTTCTTAAAGACAGAAAACAAAAAAAATTCATATTTATTTTTGTTATTAAAATATTTTTCTATAATTTTTTCTACTATATTCTCTACTTTTGTGTATTTTAGTCCACCTTAGTGTATTCATTTTTTCAAATTCTCAAACGATTTCCTTTTTTTCTCTTCCCCCCCTTTTTTTTTGTTTTGTTTTGTTTTGTTTGTTTCTCTTATTTGTCAAACCACTTTCTACACCCAGACCAAAACACATCTAGGATCTAGCATCATCTATTCAATTTTTTTGTGTGTGTGTTTTTAATGTTTAATTTTAATATTTTTTTAATTTTAATTTTTTAATTTCAAATTTTCTACCTCATTAATTCCTTTTCTCCCTTCAAAATGACAAAACGAAGGAATTCACCCCAAAAGAAAGAGCATGAAGAAACGACAGCCAGGGATTTAACCAACACAGATACAAGCAAGATGTCAGAACCAGAATTTAGAGTCAGGATATAAGAATACTAGCTGGAGTTGAAAATAGATTAGAATCCCTTTCTGCAGAGATAAAAGAAGTAAAAAACAGAATGAAACTAAAAAATGCTATAACTGAGCTATAACCACGGATGGATGCAGCGGCAGCAAGGATGGAAAAGGCAGAACAGAGAATCAGCGATATAGAGGACAAACTTATAGAGAATAATGAAGCAGAAAAAAAAGAGGCAGATTAAGGCAAAAGAGCATGATTTAAGATTTAGAGAAATCAGTGACTCATTAAAAAGGAACAACATCAGAATCATAGGGGTCCCAGAAGAGGAAGAGAGAGAAATAGGGGTAGAAGGGTTATGTGAGAAAATCATAGCAGAACACTTTCCTAACCGGGAAAAAGACACAGACATCAAAATCCAGGAAGCACAGAGGACTCCCATTAGATTCAACAAAAACCGACTATCAACAAGGCATATCATAGTCAAATGCACAAGATACTCAGGCAAAGAGAGAATCATGAAAGCAGCAAGGGAAAAGAAGTCCCTAACCTACAAGGGAAGACAGATCAGGTTTATAGGAGACCTATCCACAGAACTTGGCAGGCCAGAAAGGAGTGGCAGGATATATTCAATGGGCTGAATCAGAAAAATATGCAGCCAAGAATTCTTTATCCAGCAAGGCTGTCATTCAAAATAGAAGGAGATAAAAAGTTTCCCAGACAAACAAAAATTAAAAAACTAAACCGCCCTGCAAGAAATTTTAAGGGGGACTCTCTGAGGGGAGAAAAGATGAAAATATAAATACATACATACATACATACATACATACATACCAAAAGCAACAAAGATTAGAAAGGACCAGAGAACACTACCAGAAACTCCAACTCTACAAGCAACAAAATGGCAATAAATTCAAATCTTTCAGTACTCACTGTAAATGTCAATGGACTCAATGCTCCAATCAAAAGACATAGGGTAACAGAATGGAGAAGAAAACAAGATCCATCTATATGCTGTTTACAAGACACCCACTTTAGACCTAAAGACACAATCAGATTGAAAGTAAGGGGATGGAGAACCATCTATCATGCTAATGGTCAACAAAAGAAAGCTGGAGTAGCCATACTTATATCAGACAATCTAGACTTTAAAAAAGAAAACTGGATGCTTTCTTACACCATACACAAAAATAAATTCAAAATGGATGATAGAACTAAATGTGAGATAGGAAATCATTAAAATCCTAGAGGAGAACAGAGGTAGTAACTTCTTTGACATCAGCTGTAGCAACTTCTTACTAGATATGTCTGCTGAAGCAAGGGAAACAAAAGCAAAAATAAACTATTGGGACTACATCAAATAGAAAGCTTCTGCACAACAAAGGAAACAACCAACAAGGCAACTTATTGAATGAAGAATATATTTGCAAATGATATATCTGATAAAGGGTTAGTATCCAAAATATATAAAAAAACTTATAAAACTGTATACCCAAAAAGCAAATAATTCTTCTGCTAAGAAATTGGCAGAGTACATAAATAGATACTTTTCCAAAGAAGACATTCAGATGGCCAACATACACATGAAAAGATGCTCAGCATCATTCATCATCAGGGAAATACAAATCAAAACTACAATGAGATATCACCTAATACCAGTCAGAATGGCTAAAATTAACAGCACAGGAAAGAACAGATGTTGGTGAGGATGTGGAGAAAGGGGGATCCTCTTGCACTGTTGGTGGGATTACAAACTGGTGTAGTCATTCTGGAAAACAGTCAGAGGTTCCTCACAAAGTTAAAAATAGAACTACATGGGGGCACCTAGGTGGCTCAGTCAGTTGTGTGTCAGACTTTGGCTCAGGTCGTGATCTCACAGCTCCTGAGTTTGAGCTCTTCATCGTGCTCTGTGCTGACAGCTCAGAGCCTAGAGCCTTCTTTGGATTCTGTTTCCATCTCTCTCTGCCCCTCCCTGCTTGTGCTCTGTCTCGCTCTCTTTCTCTCAAAATAAATAAATAAATAAATAAATAAATAAATAAACAAATAAATACAAAATTAAATTAAAATTAAAATTGAAAAATAAAGTAAAATCTTCTTATAGTAGGCTATAATACCCAACAATCTAGTAATTGCTCTACTAGGTATTTACCCAAAGGATGCAAAAATACTGACTCAAAGGGATAGATGCCCCCTAATGGTTGTAGCAGCATTGTCAATGATAGCCAAATTATGGAAAGAGCCAAAATCTTTATCAACTATGAGTGGATAAAGAAGAGGTGATACATGCAGACAATGGAATATTACTCAGCCATCAAAAAGAATGGAATCTTGCCATTTGCAATGATGAGGATGGAGCTAGAGTTATCATGCTAAGTGAAATAAGTCAGTCAGAGAAAGACAAATACCCTATGATTTAACTCACATATGGAACTTAAGAAACAAAACAACCAAACATGGGGGGGGGGCGGTGGGGAATGAGGGGCAAACCAAGAAATAAATTCTTAACTATATAGAACAAACTGATGTTTACTGGAGGGGAGGTGTGTTGAGGAATGGGTTAAATAGGTGATGGGTATTAAGGAGGGCACTTGTGATGAGCACTGGGTGTTGTATGTAAGTGTTGAATTACTAAATCCTATATGTGAAACTAATATTTCACTGTATGTTAACTAACTGGAATTTAAATACAAACTTAAAAAACAAACCAGAAAACCCCAAACTAAACCAAACAAAAAGAAACAAGTAACTTTTTTATCAAATAGATGAAACTTTGTTAATTTGTACATTTAAGAATGAGATGCTTGAATATTCTCTCAGGTATGTTAAATATTTCTCATGCAATTGTATTTTCTTATTAAAATGTTTTCTCTTTTTATACAAAACTAAGGGGAAAAAGTAAACTTTAGTCACAAAATTTCAGTGTAGTGTTTTATAATTTTCCCTTTCCCTCATAAATAGATGCACACAATGAAGTGAATTTTCAAAAAATGACTTCTAAAGTTGAATGCTTTATAAGTAACCTGATAAATAATGGAAAATTTTCACAAGGCATAACCGTACCAATTAGTTTATATGACAGTTTTCTAGAATTCTTGCTTATTTGAATAGTAATGATTTTAAGTAAAAATGTTATATATCTCTTGGAGTCTTATATTATTAATGGCAACAAATACACACCATATTTCACTTAAGTAAAATTTTTAAATTGAAGCAAAATCTTTTTTTTTAATTTTTAATTTTATTTAAATACAAATTAGCAGATAGTGTAATAATGATTTCAGGAGTAGAATTTACTGATTCATCACTTACATATAACACCCAGTGCTCATCCCAACAAATGTCCTCATTAATGCCCATCACCCATTTAGCCCATCCCCACACCTAACACTCCACCAGCAACCCTCAGTTTGTTCTCTGCATTTAAGAGCATCTTATGGTTTGCCTCCCTCTCTGTTTTTATCTTATTTTTCCTTCCCTTCCCCTAGGTTCATCTGGGTGTTTTTTCTTAAATCCCACATATGAGTGAAATCATATGATATTTACTTTTCTCTAACTTATTTAGTTTTGCATAATACCCTTTAGTTCCAACCACGTTGTTGCAAATGGCAAGATTTCATTCTTTTCGATCCTGAGTAATATTCCATTATATGTATACACCACCTCTTTATCCATTCGTCAGTTGACAGATATTTGGGCTCTTTCCATAATGTGGTTATTGTTGATAGTGCTGCTATAAACATTGGGGTACAATGCCCCTTTGGATCAACATTTTTGTCTCCATTGGATAAATAATAGTAGTGCAATTGCTGGGTTGTAGGGTTAAGGAAAATCGTGATTAGGGTGAAAGTGGATAGTATGAACAGCAACTGATTGAAAAATTCTTAGTTGTTTTAAAAGTATTTATTAAAAAAAAACTAGATTAATGAAAATGTTATGGCAGAACATAAATTAATGAAGCCTTATTTAGATGTGAGTAAACTATTCTCTTGGAAACATTGTTACTAGTATGTGAACAGAAATAAATTTTGATATTACAAAATTCCTTGTTTAAAAATATCTTTAATTACACTATAATTTAAATACATAGAAATAATTTCCCAAGTAATGGAATTTGTTCTTCACTAAAAAATGAAGAGCTATAAAATTAATTAACATTAGCTAACATTATTAAATTACTGAGAATGATTTTTGAATTTCAGTAATTTGTTAATTTTAGTCGACATTTTTAGGCAGGTAAATGAATTAATAATTTATTAGAAGCAGTTGTGTGTATTTAAATGTAGTGTGTTGTCAAATTATTTATCAGCAATAGTATTCTTTGTTATGTAAATATTGGGTTGATATGGCCACCAGGCAAAGAGTTTTCTCGCTGATCATTTGACTATTTCCACCTTGTCAAGGATAAAAATCTCCAATTGTTATGCATTATCACCATTGTAGGGTACAAAATAATGGCACTGTGAAGCAAGGAGGAAGCGGTCAATATCTCATTAGTCCTGCTGAGCAAGATTTACACTGCAACACATCCTCAAGCTTCAGTCTATAAATTATGTAGAACTGTTACCCCCAGTTCGGTGACATATTTGTGGCTGCTATTTAAAAGGTAGGCAGAACAATCCTTTCATGTACAGAATTTAACTAGAGGTCTGAGTTCTAAAAAAGCAAATTTTAATATAAACACTTTACAGACATGTTAATAGATGAAAGTAATTTTTATAAAATCATATTCTATGAAGGTGGAAATATAGTATGTTTGTAACTTTCTTTAGGACACATAACAAACAGAATAATATGAGATTTGAACTTATTTTTATATAAAAAAAAATTGATAAATATTTTTGAATACCTGGGATTGTACCCAGACCTTAAGCAGTAGCCTGTTTTTTTATTCTCCTGAGAGGACTTAAAAGTAGTAGCATGGCATAAAACCCACTTTATTGAAATAACAAAGATTTTTTAAAACGGCAAAATAATAGTTTTCTAAAGAAAGTACAAGAATTTATTATATATTTTTTATAAATTAGGTAGGAATTATCTCAAAGACATCATTTGGACTAAGAAATTAGTGGGGCCTGAATTTGACTGCTAATATTGATAATCTATTAAGGGAAGTGAAGGTGGGCACATTACGTAAGCTTTCTGATGCTCAGTTCACTCCCCTAAAAAAAAAATCAGGTAACGGTAATTTTTAATATTAATTATGAACCAAAAACTTATGTAAACTTAACATATGTACTAGGATCCATCAAAGAATATGCACCTCTAAATATATAGGCTATTGCTATTTGATTTTTATTCTTGGTCCTAACACATGCCATCATCATTACTTATTTGTAATGACACACAATAATGTCCTTAGTGGTATCATTACTTTAATATTTTCACACTCATATTAATCCCACCACCATCCTATTCACAAACTTTCTCTTAATTTCTTTGATCAAGTGTTTAAGGGCTTTTAATATTTTTATATTTTTTTAATAAATCTATTTTTTCTTTCCTCTACTTCCCTTCTCCAAACATACATACCTGTCAAACTATGTGACTTCTTATTTCTTAGATATTTTTTCCTCTGCATCTTTATGCATATCATTATTAACTCATTCTGAATTACCTTTCACTGACTGATGTTCTGGCCTATAATTTCTCATCTTCCAAGAATCAATCAAATCCTGCATATAATTTTTACAAACCTTCATCTTTCCTCTTCCTTATGTTGTATTATGCATATTTACACAACCCACATAACATATTGGTTTATGTTGCAATTGTGTAAACTTTACATCTACTTTCTTAAATTATAAGCGATATTATGGCCCCCAAATTGCCTTGTAACCCTAACCTCTAGTATGTATGTATTGTATGTGTGTGTGTGTGTGTCCACTAATATATATATCTAACCACTAATATATATACACATACTTTTTCTGGAGAGTAATATTTTGATACTGAACTTATCTGAAGCATGTTTTGCTTACGGAAATGAATCAGTCCCCAAATGAAAATTAGGTAATTTGATCTGCTTTTTTTGGCATTAAACATAACACTTAAATATGGACTATATATTGCAATGTATAATAATAGTGTTATAGTCACAGTTTCCTGTAACATGACTTCTGATAATTTAGAAAGCAATCTGTAAATGCAACAGCAATAATCTTGAAACAAGATTTTTTTTTAATTTTTTTAAACGTTTATTTATTTTTGAGACAGAGAGAGACAGAGAATGAACAGGGGAGGGGCAGAGAGAGAGGGAGACACAGAATCTGAAACAGGCTCCAGGCTCTGAGCTGTCAGCACAGAGCCTGACGCGGGGCTCGAACTCACGGACTGTGAGATCATGACCTGAGCCGAAGTCAGACGCTTAACCGACCAAGCCACCCAGGCGCCCCGAAACAAGATTTTTAAATTATTTTTTCGTATTTACAAAAGGTTAAGTAAGATATAACTTTATTGAAACATAACTAATTTATTGAGATCTAACTTTACATATATCTGGAATATCAAAACACACATTTATTGAAGTTATTCTATAAATGAAGGCACAGAACACCTTTACAAGACTTTATTATGAGATGATTATAAACTTTGAACTTTGAGGTTAACAACAAGTTTGCTTAAGAGTACTTAAAATTTTTTTTTTACTAATACTCAGTGAGGCAATATCCCTAAAACCTTTCAGGGAAAAAGAGTCATTTTATAATTAATATATTGTGTAATCTATAATTTGGATAAAAAACAGAAAAAGAATATGAAAATATATTTAGACTGATGCCTTTTGCAAAAAGAATCTGGCAGCAACATTTTGTACCAGGTGGAGTTTATGTAGGTTCCTCTTGGGCCAGAAGCCAGCAGAGGATTGCATTAATCTAATCTTAAAATAACAAAAGCGTGAATGACCATTCCAAAGTCTAATTCAAATAGACATGATTATAACCCAATAGGGGTTCCTTTATGTGAAAGTAAGATAGAGTATCTTCCCTAGCAGAATAAATAGTTTAAAACAAAATAAATCCAGGAAATAGAAAAAGCAATAATATTTTATAATTATTCATTTTTACCAGTAATTGAAGCATTTAGCTCAATAAGAGAAAAAAAACTTAAAAAATAAATGATATTATTAAAGATATTAAGATAAAAAAGGAGCTTCTTTCAGCTTCAATTATTTCTGTAAATATTCTTCTACAGTCTGTAGTGAATATATATCATATACTGTAGGTAGCCTGGCTGGATAAATTATGGGAATCAAACAAATACAAACTACTTACAACTGACCATTAATTTTACTATATGATTGGAATCTAACTCCACTAGAAATACATTAAAATGTATAAAGTAAGCAATTTATTAGTGATGAACAGTTAACAATGAAATACTTGTAATAAAATCAAAAATCATATTTTAAAAAGCCAATCTTAGACTGAATAAAGAAGAGAATAAAAAACAGATCTATTTTGCCAATAGGAAGAGTAAAACCATGATTGCATATATGTATGAGTGACATATGAATAAATATGAATGAATGTTTGAATAAATAATATTAATTAATAAATAATATGAATAATATGAATTTAAATCAATGTGGTTATGTATGTTATACACTATGACCACCATCAAAAATCAAGTTAAGCTCAAAGAAAACAAAAATCAACCTCAAAATAGTTGTTTCATGTTGTTGTTAACAGTGTTTGTGCTTAAATAGGATTTTATATTTACAACATCTTTAGATCTTGAATTTCTATCCAGTTGAGGCTTTAAATTATTATTACTTGTCAATTCATTCAAAACAGTTTGTTTGATCTCCTTCTCTCTCTCTACACACAGACACACACAGGACATACAATTACATAATCAGTTTATCATAACTGAAAACTCTTTCTTAACTTTGATGTTTAATGTTAAGTTTATCTATAGTTCCATGAGTTCACACAAAATAAGACTGAGCTAATAGATATTATAATGAGTGGCTAGCATTCCGAACTTGTTAGTCTGTAGGCAGATGTCCCACACTGGGGCCATGTTGAAGGAACAGAAATGTTTATGTCCAGAGCTTTTATGAATCCTGATAATACAGATCTGTTGATATTCCACAGAGTCCTAAATGATGTATTCATAAATAGCTGTTTGATAAACTTAGGAAATTTTCCCTTTCCTTGAGATCAAGCTGTCAAATAATGAATTATGGTCTTGGAAAACTAAGAAGTGAATTTGTTATAAAATTTGCTAAAATACCCACAATAAATGATGGTATAAAATTTCCAAATATTTACATGACTACATTAAAAAATACATACTTGATCCTTCCTTAATAAAAAATAGCCTATCCTATTCAACCATGAGAAACAATAACTTCTATTTATGAAATAATCAATTTGTAAACCGGGATTATGACATTGTGAAAACAGATTAAAATCTAATAGATGCCTGACTCCTTTATTTAGTGAAAATATCAGAGTCATTTTAATGATTCACAAAGGAATAGTTCTATACTTCCCTCTGTGAATTTTATGTGAGAGAACTTTAAGACCAAAATACGGATTATTATTAAGGCTATACTGAGGTTAGCAGTAATATACAAAGAAATACTGAATGTAAAAATAGCTATTTTTACAGAAAGTGGAGGCAGAGGAGGAGGAAGAGAAGCAAATTACCAGCTGAGTTCAAGCACATAAGCTCAAAAGAACTGCAGAAAGTTAACAGAGCAAAGTGGTTAAATTGTTCCCTCCTGGATTGTTGTAATAAATCATGAAAATAAACTAACTCTGGAGGGAAAAGTGGGTCTTTGATCTAAACATAAGCTCAAAGTCTAAAGGGTGTAGGTGAATTATACTTTGAAAGCAAGATTAGGAGACTGTCAAGAAATAACCAAAAAACTTTTGGCAAATATTTAGTGTTGGCAACAGGAGAGAAATCTTGTCTTATTACTCATATTATCGAAAGAATCGAGATTTCCAGACCCTCAAGACAGTCTCTGATACAGACATACCATGGTATTTTCCCTAGCTTTTGTCATTAATTTTTGTACCTAGATAAAGACCTTCAGATTTATTATTAAAAAAAAATACTTTAGAAGAGCATAATTTTCTAGTTTAGGCAATCTTGTGTTTGAAAAATTAAGAAGTAGCAGATGATCTACTAATCGCCTTCAGCACGTAAGCAGCAGAACCATCCATTTGTAGGAGCTTTACTGGGAAGTACTACAAACTTCAGGGCTGTCATCAGTCCACATACTACCCTTCAGGCCAGAGGAAAATAATGCTTTCTTTTTTCTTTTCCACCTTCCAAATATCACGTGAGCACATTGTTTTAACAAAATCCAAACCACAATTTTGCTGACAACACTATCTGGAAACAGGGCTCTAGTTTACCAATGTGTATGATAAAGGAAAAAAAAAATCAGGGAGACATAGATGATCATTGAGTCAAAATCAGTATCCAGAATTATTTGGTCATTAGTCAGCAATCAGAAAAAAAATACAGCCATAAAAATTGTGACAAAATGTAGATACTGGATGTGAGCAGCAGAGAAAGAGCCAGAATTTTTTTTTTTTTTTTTTTTTTTTTTGGACTAGTAGGACATATTGGCCAGTCTGGACGGCAAGAACTTGAGAGGTGAAGAGCACCAAAAGTAAATTTATAAGTCTCACCAAAAATACTTTTAACTATGTGAACATTTTCCTAGGACTGACTTTTACTCTTTTCTCAGTGATTCACAAAGAGAGTAAGCACATTCATATGTAACTAGAGTATATAGACTGATATTCAAACATATCTCTGTACAATACTGGCCAGATATTTTACTAAGGTTGAAAAGTAATTAATAATGATCAAGTCATGTTACCATGATATGATTTATTAAGAATGAAAAAAAAATAGAAATTTAGAACTGAAATCATCTTTAAAGATCAACTATTCTAGCCATTGTACTTTAAATATAAAAACAATAAAAACAAAAAAACACTGAGTCTCAGAGAAGTTGTCTCTTGATATCACATATCTAGTAATTAGATCTATGTCTAACAACCTTGTTTCCTTATTCCTAATATTCTGCTCCCTTTATGCTTCCATCTTTAGGTTATGTAGTAGGCAACGTTTTTTTTTTTTTTAATATATGAAATTTATTGTCAAATTGGTTTCCATACAACACCCAGTGTTCATCCCAAAAGATGCCCTCTTCAATACCCATCACCCACTCTCCCCTTCCTCCCACCCCCCATCAACCCCCAGTTTGTTCTCAGTTTTTAAGAGTCTCTTATGCTTTGGCTCTCTCCCTCTCTAACCTCTTTTTTTTTTCCCCTCCCCCATAGACTTCTGTTAAGTTTCTCAGGATCCACATAAGAGTGAAAACATATGGTATCTGTCTTTCTCTGTATGACTTATTTCACTTAACACTCTCCAGCTCCATCCACGTTGCTACAAAGGGCCATATTTCATTCTTTCTCATTGCCATGCAGTATTCCATTGTGTATACAAACCACAATTTCTTTATCCATTCGTCAGTTGATGGACATTTAGGCTCTTTCCATAATTTGGCTATTGTTGAAAGTGCTGCTATATACATTGGGGTACAAGTGCCCCTATGCATCAGCACTCCTGTATCCCTTGGGTAAATTCCTAGCAGTGCTACTGCTGGGTCATAGGGTAGGTCTATTTTTAATTTTTTGAGGAACCTCCACACTGTTTTCCAGAGTGGCTGCACCAGTTTGCATTCCCACCAACAGTGCAAGATGGTTCCCATTTCTCCACATCCTCTCTAGCATCTATAGTCTCCTGATTTGTTCATTTTGGCCACTCTGACTGGCGTGAGGTGATATCTGAGTGTGGTTTTGATTTGTATTCCCCTGATGAGGAGTGACATTGAGCATCTTTTTATGTGCCTGTTGGCCATCTGGATGTCTTCTTTAGAGAAGTGTCTATTCATGTTTTCTTCCCATTTCTTCACTGGATTATTTGTTTTTCAGGTGTGGAGTTTGGTGAGCTCTTTATAGATTTTGGATACTAGCCCTTTGTCCGATATGTCATTTGCAAATATCTTGCAAATATCTTGTCATTTGCAAATATCCCATTCCATTGGTTGCCTTTTAGTTTTGTTGACTGTTTCCTTTGCTGTGCAGAAGGTTTTTATCTTCATGAGGTCCCAATAGTTCATTTTTGCTTTTAATTCCCTTGCCTTTGGGGATGTGTCAAGTAGGAAATTGCTACAGCTGAGGTCAGTGAGGTCTTTTCCTGCTTTCTCCTCTGGGGTTTTGATGGTTTCCTGTTATTTTTATACAAACAGCATTCATTTTTCTGCTTCTTGTAGTATCTTTGTCTTGGTTTGAGAACATCCATATTCTCACTACATATATTCCTTGTTGAACCATTAATCAAACTGCCAAATAACCCTCCACTATACCAAATTATGTACACCTCACAAAGCCAGGCTAACTAGATGCTGTATCCCTTAAATTTAATCATTAATAAGGTACACATGCCTGGAAAAAAATTTGAAATCCGTTTCTACAATGATATCCTAAAGAGACCATGCATTAAATTTTGCTACCTAGCTCACTTCCTATTTAAAAATGGCTATTTTTCCTTTAAATTTTGTGATATAATTCACATAATTCCAAAAAAAATCCTTTTTGCTTACAGTAGGCAGTATAATTATTATTATTTGCAATCCATCCTAATCATACAAAAATTGTTACCAGACAATGGATATGCTCAGAACAGATGGTCAGGGAAATGTAAATGATTCAGCACTGTGGAGATTCCAGTTCATGTTCTAGAATGGGATTAAGAAAGTGTGAAATGCAACTGGAGTAAGGGTACCTTGGAATATTCATGAGACTTGGAGATTTCTGAATTCCCACTTCCTTCTAAATACTCCACAGTTCATAAAGCTGTTCCTTCTGTGACAGATAAAATTAGGAAGGCCTTTTAGGGCTAAATCCTGTTTATTACTATGCAATTACCACATGCTCCTGATCTCAGTATGTGTGCAGCATAGTGGTAAGGTGGAATTATATAATCACCAAAGTAAGATTGAGCTTTAATAAGCAGTTGGAACTACTTGGTAATCACAGCTATAAAAATGGTTCAGGGGTGTCTGGGTGACTCAGTCGGTTAAGTATCCAACTCTTGATTTTGGCTCAGATCATGATCTCACTGTTTGGGGTTAGAGCCCTGCATCTGGCTCCACGCTGACAGTGCAGAGCCTGCTTGGGCTTCTCTCTCTCTGCCCCTAACCCGCATGTGCACTCTCTCTCTCTCAAAATAAATATAAACTTTTTAAAAAAATCATTCAAATCCAAGAAATCTCTAGATATGTATAAATAATTTGTATAGTTAAAAGCTATTAACAGCCAAAAGGAAAACAAATATTTTTGAGAACATAGCTCTGGTTTGGAATGAGATCATTCCAATTACAATTTTCAAGCTTGCTTCATAGACCAATAAGCACCTACGACTAAAGTCTTTTCTATGAAACCACAAGTGCATATCTTGAAATATTTTCTTAAATTTTTCAAAAGTGTCCTATGGTCATTTACCAGGTAACTGTACTTTTTTTTTTCTTACATTAGTTTCAGGTATACAATATAATGATTCAAGAACTCTGTTCAGATTCAAGAGGATTGAAAAACAAAATCTACATCTTGATAGAAAAGTGGCAAAGTTACATTGCAGAAGATCATATGAGATGAAAGTTACTGTTTTCACATCTTTTTAGAGACACCAATTTATTAAACATATTTCTTATTTTCCATGTTATTGCACACAAGTATTTTGTGAAGCTTCTAATACTACACAATATGACTGAATTAGTAAAGATTTTTCAGAGAAAAAAGAACCAATAAGATCTACATCTATGTCTGTCTATCCATCTGTCCATCTATCTATCCATCTGTGTATCTAGGGAGAGATCTCCATAAATATAAGTTGATCTCAATATAACAATATATACCCCTATGAAGAGATTTATTATGAAAGAGACTTATTATGAAAGAGATTTTCATGTGATTATGAAGGTTGAAAAGGCCCATGATCTGTCATCTGCAAGCTAGAGATTTAAGAACACTAGTGGTGTAAGCCCCAGTCCAAGGGCCTGAGAACCATAGGAACTGTATTATAAATCCTGGTCCAAGGGCAAGAAAAGATGGATGTCACTCAAGTAGGCAGGCAGGAAGTAAAAGGGGCAAAAAAAAAAACCCCTCCTTCCTCTGCCTTTTTTGTTCTGTTTAGGCCCACAATGAATTAGATGATGCCCACCCCACTGGGGAGGACAATCTACTTTACTGAGCCCATTGATTCAAATGTTAATCTTACCTGGAAACACACTCACAGATGCCCAGAAATAATACATAATCTTGGGACCCCTCAGCCCAGGCAACTTGACACAATTGGTTCATGTGTTTCTCCAACATCCAATAAAAATGTCTTTTCTTCTAGTCTCCTCAAAGCCTTCAGCTCTCTGCACACTGCCTGATATTAATACTAATGCCACATTGAGTATTTTTTAATAATAGTATCTCATTCCAACAACTAATTTCTGTTCCTATGATCTATTCTTGCATACCAAGCTATGACTAAAATTTAGTAGGTTAAAACAATCATTTATTATTGTATTGAGTATGTGTATGGGTTGTCTTAGCCCAAGTGGTCTTGCTTGTTAGCCTTCTCAACCATTATAGTCAGGTGGCAGGTAGGGCTAGAGTCATCAAGAAAGGTCACTGACATGGCAGTTGGTGCTGTTTGGCAGTTGCGGACTCAGCTGGAACTTTCCACCAGAGTACCTAAACATGGTCCCTTGGTGTGGCTTGGGCTTCAAACAGAATGCCACGTTTGTTCCCGCTGTAAGCATCTCAAAAGTCAGTATTCCAAAATGCGTAATGATGCAAATTTGATTGAGAACTACCCCCAGAACTAGAAAGGTGATATTTTTTCTTAATCTATCTGTTAAAGCAGTCCCAGGATCTGCTATATTCAAGGGGCTGGAGAAATAAGTGTAATTTCTTGATGCAAAACTGGCAAGGTCACACTGCAGAAAAGCATATGGAAGTGGATACATGGTTTTGGTCATCTCTGGCAAATATG
The DNA here is from genome assembly GCF_018350155.1 of Leopardus geoffroyi. NCBI lineage: Eukaryota > Metazoa > Chordata > Mammalia > Carnivora > Felidae > Leopardus > Leopardus geoffroyi. Next base: position 43,297,215 of record NC_059326.1, read on the forward strand.
ACATTGGGAGGGGTTTGTGATGGCATTAGGACATAGAGCCTTTTCAAAGCACTTAAGTCATGAGGCTGGAACCCTCAAAAATGAAATTAGTGCTTTAGAAAAGAGGCTCCAGAGAGCCCCTTTGACCAGGTGACCATACAATGAGAAGTCTGACTGGGAAGAGGGTCCTTACTTGACTATGCTGGCACCCTGACCTTGCTCTTCCAGTCTCCAGAAATGTGAAAGATAAATTTCTGATGTTTATAAACTACCCATCCTCTGGAGCAGCCCAAGTGGACTAAGACAGTAACCATATAAATATATTACCATTTCATTCTGGATATAGAGCTAGATGGTATTTCTAATTTTACTAAGTTTTATTAATGGATACATCACTGATATATGACCAATATCACTTTTCCCAACAGACTGAACATAAATATGTGTGTGCCACTTCCACGTCTGAGCCATAATTCTACCAGTGTGTTATCCATCATATTCTTTCTCTTTTTAGTTGGTTAGGATAGTGATGCCAGGGAAATCTGGGATACCACACACTGAAGATGGCAGAAACTCTGTGACCCTGAATACCTAAATGACTGTGTGGATTAGACACAGCCATTACTGACATAAACCTCTCACCTTGATTCTTATGTGTGTGATGTGTAATGTGTGTAGAATTCTATTAATGGTCACCCAATGATCATCACTCATGTATAATTCCCTCTTGCTGAATATGGGATGAATCTATAAATATGATAATCTATCACTTCCATGCTTTTGTTATATTCTATGGCAAATGAGAATTTGCAGATATAATCGGTTTTCTAAAGCAGCTGGCTTTCAGTTAGCGTGATTATTTTAGGAGGGCTGGATCTAAGGGGCTCTTTCTGATTAAATAGATACAAAGACAAAGATTAGAAACATATCAAGGAATTGATGTGACAAATATTTTTCACTGCTGGCTGTGGTAAGACATATGAGTGGCATTTAGTACCTAAGAGTGACCTCTGAATGACAACCAGCCAGAAAATAAGAATTCCATGTCTTCAGCCATCAGGAACTGAATTTGGTCAACAATGTGAATGACTCTGGAAGAGTACCCCAGACTCCAGATTAACAACAAAAATGGCTAAAACCTTGATGTCAGCCTGGTGAAACCCTAAACAAAGAGCCCAGATATGCAGAACCTGGACTTCTGACTTACAGAATGATGAGGATGTGTTTTTTTTTTCAATTCAGTATTGTTTTCCTTTATTGCACAGATAAACCAAATGTAATTTTTAAAAATTAACAAACATTATATTTTAGAGAAGTTTTAGGTTGACGAAAATATTTCATATGATGTACAGAGCATTCCCTCTCTCAACTCTCATAGTTGTATTAGCATGGTATATCTGTTGCAACTGATGAACCTATCCAGATAAACTATTATTAACCAAAGTCCATGGTTTACTTCAGGGTTTACCCTTTGTGTTGTATAATTCTATAGGTTTTGACAAATGCATAATATCATGTATCCACCATTACAGTACCATACAGTATAGTTTCACTGCTCTAAAAATCCCGTGTTATATTTATGTATCCCTCCCTCTCCCCCAAACCCCTAGAAACCAGTGACTGTTTTTACCATCTCTATAATAGTTTGCCTTTTCCAGAATGTCATTTAGTTGGAATCATACAGCATGTAACTTTTTCAAATGGCTTATTTCAATTAACAATATGAATTTAAGTTTTATTCATGTCTTTTTGTGGCTTGAAAGCTAATTTCTTTTTATCACTGTGTAACATTCCATTGTATGGATGTACTGAAGTTTTATCTATTCACCTATTTAAGGACATCTTGGTAGCTCCCAATTTTTTGAAAATTATGAGCAAAGCTGCTATAAACATTTACGTGTAAGGGATTTGTGTGTGTGTGTGTGTGTGTGTGTGTGTGTGTGTGTGTGTGTGAACATAAGTTTTCAGCTCATTTGGGCAAATATGTAGGATATAATTGTTGGATCAAATTGTAAGATTATGTTTAGCTTTGTACAAAACTGTCAAACTGTCTTCTGAAGTGGCTATGGCATTCCCATCAGCAATGAATGAGTGTCCTTGTTGTTCCACATCTTGGCCAGCACTGGGTGCTTTCTTGAGTTTTGGATTTTAGCCAATCTTATAGATGTGTAGTGGTATCTTGTTGTTCTACTTTGCAATTCCCTAATGGCGTATGATATTGAATATGTTTTCATATGCTTATAGGACATCTGTGTATCCTTTTTGGTAAGGTGTCTGTACAGATCTTTGGTCTTCTTTTTGTCTTTTTTTATTGTTGAGTTTAAAGAATATTTATATATTTGGATACAAGTCCTTTATCAGATATATACTTCACAAATATTCTTCTCCTAGTCTGTGACTTTTCTTTTCATTCTCTTAACAGTAACTTCCATAGAGAACTAATTTTAATGAAATTCAATTTTCAATTTCTTCTTTAATGGATTGTACCTCTGGTGTTGTATCTAAAAAGTTATCACTCAATCCAAGGTCACCTACATTTTCTCCATTGTTACCTTTCAAAAGTTTTACAGTTTTGTATTTTACATTTAGCTCTATATTCCATTTTGAGTTAATTTTTATGAACGTGGTAAGGTCTAGACAGTTGTGTCTAGATGAACTTTCTTGGTTGCGGATGTCCATTTTTTTTTCTAGGATGATTGCTGAAAAGAATATTCTTTCTCCATTGATTTAATTGCCTTTGTTGTTTCTTTTTGTCAAAGATCAGATAAATATGTTTGTGTCCTATTTGTGGGCTCTCTGCTCTGTTCCATTACATTTTTGGCTATTATTACTCTAATATAACAATGTCTTAATTACTGTAGCTTATAGGAAGACTTGAAATCAGGTAGTGTCATCCTCTGATTTTCTCTTCTTCTACAGGTATTGTTTTAAGTGGTCAAGTTTGTGGTAATTCCCTACTCATCCATAGAACAGGTATATAAGTTTATAAAGGAATAAACATAGTTATCTAACAGTTTGCATAACTGTGTGTTACTGCAGTAAAATCCACGCTAGATACACCTTTTAATATTATCTAGAAAAGTTTGGTAGTTTTGAAATCATTTTTTCCATAAATGCCTTGTAGAAATCTCTGGTTGAAGTTTTTTAGCTTTCAGTGCTATTTGTGGAAAAATTGGTTATTGATTTGAATGCTGCAAAGATTAGAGAAGTATTCATTTTCATTTATTCATGAGTTGGCTATATAAATTGTTTTCCTAGGTATTTGTCCATTTAATTCAAATATTCAAACACTTTGGCATAAAATTTTTCATGATATCCCACAATTTATTTTTCATGTCTTCACCATCTGTTGTGATAGCCCTTTCTCATTGCTAATATTGTTAATTTGTACATTCACTCTCATTTTTATGCTCATGAAAATTTTTTAGTATTATTAGTTTTTACAAAAACCTTATTGAACAAGGTGCTGAGCTTCTGAAATTTGGTCTTTCTATATTGTCAAATATTTGATCAATTTTTATAAATGTTTTATGGGTACATAAAAGGAATGGCTATTCTATCATTACTGGATGCATTTTTCTATATATGTATATTAAGTCAATTTGTAATTTGTGTTGTGCAATTCTTTTATATCCTAATTATTTTTGTCTCCTGTCAATTACCAGAAGAAATTAATTAAAATCTCCCAATATGATTGGGGATTTGTCTCTTACTCTTTAGATTTCTCTCTTTCCAGGGTGCAGCTGGCTGACTCATTTGGAGGAGCATACAACTCTTAATCCCAGGCTCATGAGTTTGAGCATCATGTATGGTATAGAGATTACTGAAATAAATAACAACAACAACAACAACAACAACAACAACAAACACTAGCATTCTCTCTTTCCTCCTCCTTGTGCCCCTCCCTTTCTCTGTTTTTTATTCTCTATTTCACATAATTTTCCATTTTTATTACATATTATTATTGTTTCTTTACACATACTTTCTATTTTTTGTTACAAAATTCTCCACCCTTATATTTTCTGCAATATTGTTTTAAAAAAATGCATTTTGGGGGCACCTGGGTGGCTCAGTCAGTTAAGCATTCAACTTTGGCTCAGTTCATGGGTTCGAGTCCTGTGTCAGGCTCTATGGTGACTGCTCAGAGCCTGGAGCCTGCTTCAGGTTCTGTGTCTTCCTCTCTCTCTGCCCCTCCCCCCCTCAAAAAATGAATAAACATTAAAAAATAAAATAAAAATGTATTTTGTTTTTTATCTGGTTAGATAAATTTTCTGTTAAATGTACCCAATTACTTAATTTGTATACTCTACTAACACGTTAAAATTAACATCTACATCTGCACTTTTCTGTTTGTTCTTCCTATGTATCTTTCCTTTACTTTAAGTTCTTGCTTCCTTATAATTATTTAATTATAGAGAAGACAATTCATTTTCTTCTTATTCATTTAGTGATAACTCAAGAAATGACAACATGTGCAGTTAGTTTATCAAAGTATAAAGTTAATCAATATTTTGTTTTCCTTTCAGATAGACCAGGTTAGCTACATCTACTTCTCGTCTATGTAATACTGTTGCTGCATTTACTATCTTATTCTTTTTAATACCACTAGACATTGTAATTTTTTCTTTAGATGGTCAATATTAATTTACAATTACCTACATATTTACCATAATGCATTAACTCTTTCTTCTTATTTTTCACCTAGAATTACTTTGCTAATGTATATTTATATTACTTTAATGAGTGTCTGCTATTTTCAAACTCTCTATTCTTGTTTATCCAAATTTGTTATATTTAGCTGCAAAATATGTTTTTGATCATTATTGACTTCTAGCTCATTAGTTATTTCATTTCAGCATTATTTTAAGTATGACACTATTAACTGACTTCAACTGTGACCTTATACTTTACTCCACATCCTTTAACCTCTTTTCTATCTTTCTATTTATCTTTCTTGTTATTGCCTCCTAGATAATGGTTCTGATCTGTTTTCCAGTTCACTAATTTGTTCCTTAACTGTGTCAAATGGGATATTAAAACTGTCCAGTGAGTGTTTCATTTTTAATTTTCATTGCCGTATGTCTAAAATGTCATTGGACTCTGTACATAGCTTTGATTTTGATTTTACTTTTTAACACTTGGTAAACGTAGTTTTTTTAAAAATTTGTGTCCAATAATCCCAATCTTCTAATACTCTCTCTTAGTCTATAGTATAATAAACTATGTATCTCTGCTCTCTCTTCCAGTATTTCTCTCCCATCATTCTATTTTTTTCTCCCTGTGCTTGATATATTTTACATATCCTTTTCAAGTATGATGTTTGAAATACCTTTGAAGCCTGGGATAAAGATTTTGTTTTCAAGTGAATATTTGGATATGCTTCTGGTAGACTCAAATCAATACATATTTAGTATGTAATTTACAGTTTGTTTACAGGACCCTAGTGATGTAAGCAGTTCCCTAGTGAACTGCAAATCACTGTGGAGGTATTCAATGCTTCTCAGAAACAGTTTTCCTTCTTCCTTCCCTATACAGTAACAAAGAGTCTAAATGTGAGAAAAATTCCAGCTGCAAATGAGCTCAATAAGATATTCTCACTGTAGGTATCCTTACCTTTGCTTAAACAGCTATTTCACAGTTTTCCAGAAGCTAGTCCCTAGCACTAGGCTCCCAATATGTTACAGTGGTCAGTCATATGCCTTTCACATGATAAGCAATTTTTTTTGTAATTTTACTTGCTTTTTCTCATTCTCATTCTTTTTCTACTATTATGATCTGGACATTTATTGAAGATCTCCATGATATATATCATTATTTATGAAAAATAATTCATATCACAGTACAGAGCTACTATCCATGAAACACACTTTCTAACATTTACCTTATTAGTGGAAACAAGTTGTTTTTACTTTAGAATGCTGGTATGGTTTTTGAAAAGCAAATAATAGCATGAGCAATGTGACAACACATTGAGATGTTCTAATACTTTCCAGCAGAATATGGAGTGTGCTATAAATTAGTGACTTATATATGATCCTATTCCTCCCATGTCAAGGAATATGTACTGAGGATACAGGTATAAGAGTAGAAGAAGAGTCTATTATTATTATTATTCCTAAATAAATTCTCTAAATGTTTCTCTTCTTACCAAGATACTATGGGCTATGTTGGTATTGATGTTCCAATATTAATTAAAGGAATACATTTCAACAGAGATTGCTTTTGAGATAGCAACTTGGCCATTCTCAAGTCTTCATGACAAGGGTTAAGGCGAAAACAACAACAAAACAGAAATGCTGTGATGATTGGCGTAATTGGCTCAAACTTACATCCTGAAGTAGGGATACTACCACATAATGAACACCACCTGGAGGAGTACTGAACAATTCTGAAGAGGCCCATCAGTTACCTTCTTATGTTATAATGTAGTTGGGGATGACTTTAGTGATTTGAGGGTGGCAGAATTGATGCTGGAAGATCTACCTCAAAGAAGGCTTTTTTAAAATTTATGTGCCTGATGTCTTGATACAGGTCAGTGAAGGGTTTGGCTCAGCTGGGTCTGATGTTCAGAGATGTTAACACAGATACTCTAGCATGATATCCTCTCTACAGTTGGGGTGGTACTCAGCTCAGTTTTATAGCAAACAAAATGGAAACTATATGATGTTTTATGATCTAGCCTTAAAAGTCACACAGCATCACTTCTACCATACTCTTTTTGTCAAAGTAGGCATAAGATCACCCCAATTAAAGGCAAAGAAATATAGTTCAGTCTCTCAGTGGAAAATGTATCACAGAATGTTTAGTCATTTTTAAAGCTTCTAAATCTACTCTCTGCCCACAATTTAATTACATATCTCCTATGTGTAAAATAAACTCCTCCCTCCCAGGATCCCCCATACGTCCAATCTTTTTATGACACTAGCTCAGGTTTGTGGTTGAGAATCTCTTTATCTCAATTAGGTCAGAATGTGTAAGAACCTCCTCAGATTTCATTTTTCAGGTACAAGCTCTATTAATCTGAAAACCAATGAACTAAAGAGACAATTAGTTTTCCCCTTGTAATCAACATAAATTGGAAGAAAAGGCATTGTTTAACAATAATAGCCACCCCTAAACAAAATGGAAAGAGGAAAGGCACACAGAAGTCACCAGTCCTAGCAAATCTGCCATCAAGTCAAGCAGATATGTTCAGTCAGGTTCCAGTCCTGCTTCCTTTCAGTTCTATTTTCTGGTTTCTTGGTTCTGCCCTCTTAGTTATCCTTCCTTTTCTATAATAAATAGGCCAATGTCTGTAATTGAATAATTTTATCAGCCTCCTTTGTGCCCATTGAAGTTTGAGAGTCTACTGGAATGTTTTCATATTGTGCTTTGTGTCTATAGTCCAAGTGGCTATAATTTTTAAAAACTGAGTTTCTTATGAAACTATTTGTAATTCAATCCATTTAACAAAAGCCAAATCCAGAAATCTTGAAATTAACTCTTCTTTACCTTAGCTCTGTCTGAGTTTACCAAGAGACTACCACTGTAAGATTCTCAGATATCCTACTGTTTAAGAGAGAGCAACTGTGAAACATACTTTTAAGAACTTTTTTTTCCCAATCTGAAACATTTTAGGAGACACTAGTTTATTTTTTTTTTTCTTTACCAGTGTTTTGAAAACTGTAGCATATTCTACCTTGAATAGCGAAAGCAATTTTGAGAAAGAAGAACAAAGGTAGAGGCATTATACTTTCTGATTTCAACTATATTACAAAGCTGTAGTAATCAAAATACTAATGTACTTGCATAAAGACAGACACAGATCAATGGAACAAAATAGAAAGTCCAGGAATAAACTAACATATATATGGATCAATTAATTTATGACAAAGGAGCCAAGAAAAAACAATGGAGGAAGGACAGTCTGTTCAATAAATGGTGTTGGGAAAACTGGACAGCAACATACAAAAAAAAATTAAAACAGACCACTTTCTTACTCCATACACAAAAATTAACTCAAAATAGATTAAAGACTTGGATGCAAAACCCCAAATCATAACTCCTGGAAGAAAACCTAGGCAGTAAGCTCCTTGACATTGGTCTTAACAATGATTTTTTTTTTGGATTTGACACAAAAAGAAAAGAACACAAAAGCAAAATAAATAAGTAGGTCTATATCAAACTAAAAAGCTTCTACACAGTAAAGAAAGTGATCAGCGAAATCAAAAAACAACCTACTAAATGGAATAAAATATTTGTAAATCATGTATCTGATAATGGGTTAATATCCAAAATATAAAAAGAACTGATACAAAACTCAACAGCAAAACAATCTGATTAATAAATTGGCAAAGTATCTGAACAGACAATTTTCCAAAAAAGATACACAGATGGCCAAAAGATACATGGCAGATGTTTAACATCATTAATCACAGGGAAATGCAAATTAAAACCACAATGACATATCACCTCATACCTGTTAGAATGGCTTAAACAAACAAACAAACAAGAAAAACAAGTATTGGTGGGATGTGGAGAAAAGGGTGGGATCTGCACTGTTGGTGGGAATGGACATTGGTGTAGCTATTATGGGAAACAGTATGGGAAACAGTATGGTGGGTCCTCAAAGTACCATACAACCCAGAATTTCCACTTCTGGGTATTTATCCAAGGGAAGTGAAAACACTAATTCCAAAAGATATATGCACCCCCATGTTTATGCAGCATTATTTACAATAGCCAAGACAAAGAAGTACCATAAGTGTCTACTGATGAATAAATGGATAAAGAAGCTGTGGTATATGTATACGATATAGTATTATTCAGACATAAAAATAAGGAATTCTTGCTCTTTGTCACAATATGGATGGACCTTGAGGTTATTATGCCAAGGGAAGTAAGTCAGACAGAGAAAGACAAATACTACATCACTTACATGTGGAACCTACAAAAAGAGGTGGGAGGTAGATGGTGAGCAAAATGGATGGTGGCCAAAAGGTACAAACTTTGATATAAAATAAATAAGTCTTAGGGATGTAATGTACAGTGTGGTGAATACAGATAATAATACTGCATTGCATGTATGAAAGTTGTTAACAGAGTAGATTTTAAAGTTCTCACTGTAAAAAACAAAATGTTCCTATGTGATGTTAACTAGACTTATGGTGGTATCATCTTGCAATATATACAGATATTGAATCATAATGTTGTAAACCTGAAACTAATATATGTCAATTATATTGAACTAAAAACAAATACCCACAATACCACATTCTGCCTACCACGTGGTCACAAACCCGAAGTCATGCATTTAAATTTTTGTTATGAACCGTATCACATCCAAGTAACAAACTTAGTTCAAGTTACTATTGCTGCCTAACAAACAACTCCAACGTTACTGGTGTAAAACAGAAAACATTTTATTATCATTATGGATTCTGTGAGTCAGGGACTTAGGACACGAAAAGAATGTCTCGGCTCTGCTTCATACTTTATAGCTAAACTAAGAAGACCTGTCTGGAATGGCTGGTGATAACTTGATTTGTTTGAGAGTTCGTGAAATGGTACTGGAGTATTCAATCAGAGATAATTTCTTTATTGTTATGTTTGGGACCTTTAAGAATTGGCTAGAAATATGGGATTAGCTGGAATTATTGACAGAGTTTACATATAATATCTTCAGAACGGCAGTACTGGAGTAGTGGAACATCTTTCCTGATGGCTCAAAGTTCTGGCAAACAATGTAGAATCTGCATGACCTTTTAGACTTCAAAGTCATTTCTGCAGTTTGGTGTGAATCAAAGCAGTTCATTCATGTGAATTCATTCGTGTTCAAGAGTGTTTCAAGAAATTAGTAGTCAGCCTTTAAAATTATCATGTTGGAAGTTTTATTTTTATATATGAACTGCAGTGGTTCTGCTTCTCTAGAGAATTCTACTACAAATTTTGGTACTTACAGTGGTTCTACAGGCACTGAATTTTTAGGATGAGTTTCCTGACTCAGTTTTAAGGTTTCTAAAATTGACTAATGTGATTAGATTTAAGACAAGAACAATTATTCCCAATACTAACTAGGGTCCTAGCAGTCCACTATATAAACTAGTCACAGAGATATGCAAAATATCTATATGGGATACTCCTAATTTACCACTTATAAGAAGCAAGGATGAGCTCAGAAGTTTGAATTACCAGTTTAAGTAGTATAAAAAATTACCTGAAGGCTTCTATGTGTGCCCTGAGGGAGACCCTTATCTCCTGAAGCTGCAGGATTGAGACTGCTAAAAAATCAAATAAAGAATCTCATCCTGTGGTTGGGTGAATTACAATGCAAATTCAACTCTCAGCTTGGCAGGGTGTTTACTTTTAAAGTGAGGGTACTGATTAGAGGGAAAAATGGTATCCTGTAAACTAGGATGGTGCCATATGGGAAGACCCTGATGAAACTGGAGACATGAAGTCCCTAAATTCTGATGAGATTTTGCCAAGTGCACTCATCCACCAAAAGAAAGTTGGGAGTGGTTATCCTAATAGACAGGAGAGTTAAAATAGCAATCAGAAAAGTCTGACTCACATAGACCTATGGCATTCATGAACTAATCTTGGTGGTCCTATAAGTGAAATAGGTATAAAGCCAACTAAATTTGTATTCGATTTGTATAAACCGAAAATCATGATATTAAGTGAACAATAGTCTAGCTTGAATCATAAAAAGAGTCACAGTCCCTCAATCACTTCCCGGACTGGAGCCAGTTTATAGAACCAGAACCCTTTAAGTGAAGGAGAGAATGGGTTTGCCTTGAGGAAAGACCCCAATACACTGCCAAAAATTTAAACTATCAGTCTTCCTGATAGTTCCCCAAGGGGACCTACAATATTTTACCAGGATAACTGTGCATGGGGAAAAAGGAAATAATCAGACGTCTTGGGGACTACTAGACAAACACTGGATCTAAAATGACTAATTCTGAGAGACTAAAACATCACTGTGGTTCACCAGTCAAAGTAGGGGCTTAAGGAGATCAGATGATCACTGGAATTTTAGCTTGGGTTCATTTCACAGTGGGCCCAGTGAGACCTCAAACACACCCTGTGGTTATTTCCTCAGTTTCCAAATGCATTATTAAAAAAAGACATATTCAGCAGCTAGCAGAAGGCCCACATAGGTTTGCTGACATATGGAGTGAGGGCTATGGAGTGAGAAAGACTAGATAGAAGACACCAGAACTGCCTTACCTAGGAATACGGTAAATTAAAAGTAATACCACATTGAGGAGGGACTGCAGAGATTAGTGTCACTATCAAGGTCTTGAAGGATGCAGGAGTGGTGATTCCTACCACTTTCCCATTCAACTCCCCTATTTGGCCTGTGCAGAAGACAAATGGATATTGAAGAATAACAATAGATTATTCTAATTTTTTAAGTTTATTTATTTATTTTGAATTAGAGGGAGAGAGAGAGAGAGAGAGAGAGAGAGAGCAAGTGAGCAGGGGAGAGGCAAAGAGAGTGGGAGAGAGGAAATCCCAAGCAGGCTCCACTCTATCAGTACAGAGCCCGATTTGAAGCTCAATCATATGAACCTTGAGATCGTGATCTGAGCCAAAAATAACAGTCAGATGCTTAATCAACTGAGCCACTCAGGTGCCCCATAGACTATCCTAAATATAACTAGGTGAGGACTTCAATTGCAGGTGGTATACCAGATGTGGTTTCATTGTTGGAGCAAATTAACACATTTCCAGGTATCTGGTATTCAGTTATTGATCTAGAAAATGCCTTTCTTTCTCTCTTTCCCTGTCAATAAACCAACCAGAAGCAGTTTGTTTTCAGCTGGAAAAGGTAATAATATACCCATACTGTCCTTATATCAAGAATATATCAACTCTCTAGCTCTATGTCATAATTTAGTTCACAAGAATCCTTATCATATTTTATTTCCACAAGATATAACACTGGTCCATTACATTGACTACATTATGTTGGTTGAATCCAGTGAGGAAGAAGTAGAACCATATTAATTAAGTATTGGTGGTAGTACTTATAGGTAAGATATTTGTTTGCCAGAGGTTGGAGAATAAGTCTGACAAAATTCACAGGTCTCTATCTCAATGAAATTTCTAGGGGTCTACTGGTGTGGGGCATGTCAAGATATCCCATATAAGGTGAAAGATAATTTGTTGCATCTGGCACCTCCTACAACCAAAACAAAAAACCAAAACCAAAAAACAAAACAGCCACAGTGCCTAGTAGGGCTCTCAGAATTTTGGAGGCAACATATTCATCATTTGGGTGTGTTACTTTGGCCTATTTACTGAAAGATTTTAAAAGCTGTTAGTTTTAAGTGGTGCCCAGAATAAGAAATGGTGCTACAATAGGTCCAGGCTGCTAAATAAGCTGCTCTGTACCTTGGGCCATATCATCCAGGAGACTGAATAGTGCTTGAATTGTTAGTGACAAATAGGAATGATATTTGGAGTCTTTGGCCGTCCCATAGGTGACTTGCAGAGCAGGTCCCTAGGACTTTAAAATAACACCATGACATCCTTAACAAATCCCTCCTTTTAGAAAGTGGTCTGGACCTGCTATTGGGCCTTAGTAGAGATTGACCACCATAGGCCATAAAGCTGGATGTACACAGCAACACTGCATCATCAAATTGAGATGGTATGCATGTGATCACTAATGACCAGCCCCTCAAAGGACAAGTAAGTAACATGAAGAAGTGGCATGAATGCCCATGATCTCTCCTTTTGCTACAGTGCCTTCTCTACCTGCCTGCATTATGGCCACATGAGGAATTTCCTATGATCAGTTGACAGAGGAAGATAAGACTCAGATCTGGTTTACACATGGTTCTACACAATTCACAGGTACCATCTGAAAGTGGACAACTCAAGCTGTACAAACTCTTTCTGGGACATCCCTAAAAGAAATTTGTGAAAGAAAATCCTATTAGTGGCAGAACTTTGAGCAGTGCACCTGTTTACTTTCCTTAAAAAAATACATGGTCATATGTGCAAGTATATACTGACTGATGGGCTATGACCAACCAATGGTTTGGGTGGATGGTCAGGGACTTGGAAACATGAATGGAAAAATGGTGTAAATATGTTAAGTATATGGACTGGCTTTTCTGAATAGTTAAAAAATATGAAGATATTTGTGCTCCAGTGAATGCTCACCAAAGAATAACCTTAGCAGAGGAGGATTTTAATACTTAGATTAATAGGATGACTCATTCTGTGAATACCAGCCAACCTTTTTCTCCAGCTATCCCTGTCATTATCCAAAGTGTTCATGAAAAGCATTACCATGGTGGCAGGGATGGAGGTTATGCAGAGGCTCAGCAAAATGTTCTTCAACTCACCAAAGCCAACTTGGCTACAGCTACCACTGAGTTCCCAATCCTCCAACAGCAGAGACTAACACCAAGTCCTTGATATGGCATTATTTCACATAAAGATCAGTCAGCTACCTTGTGGTAAGTTGATTACTTTGGACCACTTCCACCATGGGAAGGACACACTTTTTCTACTGGAATAGACACTAACTCTAAATATAGATTTGTCTTCCTTACACACAATGTGCTGCCAAACTAACATCCATGTCCATGTACTTACAGAATGTTTTATCTGTCAAATTATTCCACATGGTATTATCTCTGATCAAGAAATTCACTTCACAGCACACAAAAAAAGAAATAAACAAAGAAAAGAAGAGAAAAGAAAAGAAGAGAAAAAAGCAAACAAACAAAATCTGCAGCAATGGGCCCATACTCATGGAATCCATTGTCCTTACCATTACTGTTCACCATCCTGGAGCAGCTGCTTTCGTAGAATAGCCTTTTAAAGATTTAGTTACAGCACGAACCAGGTGGCATTACCTCACAGGGTCATGGCAAGGTTCTCCAAAAGGCTCTATATGCTCTGAATCAGCATCTAATACATGGTGCTGTTTGTCTCATAGCCAAAATTCATGGGTCCCAGAAGCAAATGATGGGAATGGGAGTTACACCACTTACTATTACTATTTTTGTTTCCTCTTCTCATGAGCTTATCCTCTTCTGGTCCTGAAGTCTTCGTTTCAAATGGAGGAATGCTTCCAGGAGACTCAACATGATTCTATTGAACTGGAACTTAAGACCCAGTCACTTTAGACTGCTCATGCCTCTTAATTAAGTAAAGAAGATAGCTACTGTGCTGGCTCAGGTGACTGATCTTATCTATCAGTGGAGAAATTGAACTGTACAATGTTCTACTGTACAATGGAGGTAAGAAAAAGTATGTCTGGTATACAGGAGATAGCGTAGGGTATTTCTCAGTGTTACCATGCTCTGTGATTAAGGTCAACAGAAAATTACAACAACCCAAACTAGGCAGGACTACTAATGACCCATATACTTGAGGAATAAAGTTTTGGGTCAATACCCCCAGGTAAAAAATCATGACCAGCTAATGTACTTGCTGAAGGCAAACACACCCCTCCCTCTCCCCGCCCCCCAACATAAAGCCACAGAATGTGTAATGAAAAAAGGTAGTTACAATTACCAGTTACAAGCACATGACTGATTACAGCAATGAGGACTTGAACTGCAATGAGTATTCTTCATCATTATGTGTGTTTATGTGTGAACTTGACTGGATGGCATGAAGCCTAGGTATCTGATTACTGATTAAACATTATTTCTGGGTATATCCACAAAAATGTTTCTGGATCCATTTGAATCAGTAGACTGAGTGAACAGGATTGCCCTCCCTAATATGGATGGGCATTATCCAATCCAATGAGGACACCAATAAAACAAAAAGGTGGAGAAAGAAAGGATTCACACTATCTGTCTGAATGCCTGAGCTAGGACATTGATATTCTCCCTTCAGTGCTCCCCTTTTTCTGACCTTCAGGTTCAGATGAGAATTAACACCATGAACTCTCTGGTTCTCAGGAGAGAACTACACCTCTGGTTTTCCTGGGTCTCCAGCTTATTGATGGCAGATTGTGGAAATTCTCCATAATCACATGAGACAATACCTTATAATAAATCTATCTCTCTCTCTCTTTCTTGCCCTCCACTTCTCTATTTACTATTCCAATTGGTTCTGCCTGTTTTTTGTTTGTTTTTGTTTTTTGTTTTTTTGTTTTTGAAAACCTTGATTAATCCACTAAGGAATGTTAAGTGTAAGGACCATAGATTTAGTTGATTTCCTCAGGACAACTACAAATAAGTGGCAGAGGCAGGACATGACACTACATAGTCTTTTTTTTTTTTTAATTTCTCTGTTATTTTCAGAATAGAAGGAATGAAAAATAATGGGTTATGGCTCAAATCAGTTCACTTCTTAACATGACTGAATTCACTATGAGAAGGAAAAAAAAAAAAAAAAAAGGTGAGACAGAAAGCCTGACGTAAACTTCTATCCATTTTGCTGTTTCTGAGTTTTTGTTTTTGTTTTTTGTTCTTTGGTATTTTGTTTTTTTTTTTTTTTTTTTTTTCTGTTTTTGTTTTTGTTTTTTTGGATATAGATGAAACTTTTTGAGAAGCTCCTTCTCTTGACATACTGGATTATATTTTGTTTGGTAAATCTTTCCTCTAATCATGTACTCTGCTCTACAAATAACTTATGCAATTATCAAGGATAAAGTAATCATTTTTTGTTTATACCACTTTCTAACATTGCCCACATGACCTCATAAATGCTATTAATTCCATTAATTATATAAAACGTAAAGTTATTTCAAAACAATTCACCTGCTGTTTATGTTTATTTTTGTGTGCATGTATGTGTTCAAATATGAAAACTTCACACATTACTAAAGATTTTGCATTTATATCAAATGCTCAAAATTACAGATTAATTCAAATGTGAATAAAAACTCAGCTGTGGGGGATAAGCTTACGAATCCCCCAGGCTTACACCAATGGGTTAACAAGGCACAAAGAAATACAAAGTCAATAAAATGTTCACACCTGAGTTTGGGTAAACCAGACTGGCACTCCAAGAATAAGGGGGTACAAAGACACCCTGAGAATATAGAGGCACAAAGGTGCCAGGAATAGGGAGGTGCAAAACACCCCAAAATAGGGAGGGGGTGCTGAGCCCCCCAAAATAGAGAGAGGCAAAGACCTGAAATATAAATGGTGCAAAGGTACCCAATACATAGGAATAACAAGATTAGATATTCAGGGTGAAAGCACCCCAAATTTAGTACTATAGCAGAAAGCTGCTTTCATAGAAGAATAGGCCAGGTTAGGTAAATTGGTGAATTGGACTTTGGACTGCTGCGCTCCAGGCAAAGCAGCCCTGAGTGGAGATGGTTAACAAAAGAAAAGGTGCCTTATTAACCCAGCAGTTATTCCCCCTATCTGTCTCATCTAGGCTGGCAAAGATAAACAGGCACTGGGCCTCCTGTCTGCTGTTAACAACCATCTACCCATCTGCCACTGCCTGGATTTTGTTTTATATTGACCCAAACCCCAAACACCGTATATCTTCAAAATCCTCTTTTCCCCTTCACATCCAGAAGTTAATGTTCCTAGTTTCTTTATGTCTTTGTACATACCCATCACCTTTGCAAGCCTTCTGATATGAATAAATACGGGGCAAAGACCCTTATTCAGGGCTCTAGTCTTTTTCCCGGACATTAGCCATCTCTCTTTTTAATCCTGTGTCCGCTCTTCAGCTAGACAAAAGAGAACTTTAGACAGAGTCTACGACACTCAGCAAATGTAGTTTCTCAGTTATTACCAATATTAAATAGACTTTCCATAATAATCAGGACAAAATAGAATGTCCATTTAGCATTTAAAAATTTTTTTTAATGTTTAATTATTTTTGAGAGAGACAGAGACATAATGTAGTGGGTTAGGGGCAGAGAGAGAGGGAGACACAGAATCCAAAGCAGGCTCCAGGCTCCGAGCTGTCAGCAGAGAGCCCGAGGCAGGGCTCAAACTCACCAGCTGTGAGATCATGACCTGAGTGGAAGTCAGATGCCCAACCAACTGAGCCACCCAGGCGCCCCTGCCCACTTAATATTTTAAAGGCTTTTGTTTTCCTTAAATAATCAAAAAATAAATGTCTTACATTTTTATTAACATAGCACTGTCTTGAAACAAAATAATCGTCCAGGGGCTCCTGGATGGCTCACTCAGTTGAGCGTCTGACTTCGGCTCAGATCATCATCCAATGGTTCTTGAGTTCAAGCCTGCTTCAGGCTGTCAGCACACAACCCACTTTGAATCCTCTTCCCCCTTCTCTCCCTGTCCCTCCCTCACTTGTGCTCTTTCTCTCAAAAAACAAACAAAAAAAACTTAAAAAAAAGAAAAGAAAAGAAAAGAATCCTCCATATTGCTTGCCTTCTTATTTAAAGTTATCTTAGGCCACAGAGAAGCTATAGAGTAAATATATACAATTTTATGATTTATAAAACATTCTTTTCCACTTGTTTATTGAGTAAAATCAGTGAATTGGGTGAAGTTTCATTAAAGAGTATGGAAAAACAATGCTCATTTCAGCAGTATACAGTTTGCCTCAGTTAACACAACACATAGACTGTGATATGTAACAGATGGTGGTATAAAAGCAAAGTAGTGTTTCCCTTTTGGTACTTTTATATTTATGTGCCTATTTATTGGGGGAAGAAAACGGCTAATCTGCAAATTTTTTTAAGAGAAATGGAGTTTTAAGAGAAAATTTCTACAGACAGGACTGCTATTTTGCATGTTATATTGAAGCTACTAAAAACCTATAGAAATAAAAATAAAATTTCTTAAATTCACAGTCTGCAGGGTATAGCAATGGAAGAAATGGCAAGGGCATTTGTAAAGTTTTGACTGTGGGTGCAAAACCATGCTTAAATTCCACACTTCCTCAGTCTTTCCACTGAAGCTTGGTATATAACGAATTAACTGGCTTATCTTTGTTTTTCAAAAATTTTTTAAATGTTTTATTTATTTTTGAGACAGAGAGAAACAGGGCATGAACAGGGGAGGGGCAGAGAGAGAGGGAGACACAGAATCCAAAGCAGGTTCCAGGCTCTGAGCTGTCAGCACAGAGCCCGATGCGGGGCCTGAACTCACAAACTGACAAACTGTGAGATCATGACCTGAGCCAAAGTCAGATGCTTAACTGACTGAGCCACCTAGGTGTCCCTGGCTTATCTTTGTTTTTAACAAAGAACAGTATTATGTCAAATTAATTCTGTGTGTGTGTGTGTGTGTGTGTGTGTGTGTGTGTGTGTGTGTGTAAAGGGGCTCCTTAACCCTGAAACAAATGAACTCAAATACACAATTAGAGAATACCACTGATTCTCTATCTTGTGTACAATCTAATGCACTTACATTTATATTTTTTCTTACAATTTTCACAAGTTTAATTTTATTTTCTTAAATAAAGAAATTGAAGTTTAAAAAGGAATTTATCTAAATTTACAGAGTAGGTATGTGGTGGTCCTGGGGTTATGCTTTACTGTATAATTTTTAGAAATATGGCACAAAAATCAAATTTCAGTAGTCAACTTTGACTTTATATTTTGAGGTCTTATTATTTTTTTAAAAATTTGGAATGAATTAATTACTCAAGCATGAACAGATGTAGATTGTTATGACATTAATAAAGTTTTGGCTTTAGGATCTCTATACTCACATACTTAAAACCTTCTAAACTGGGCACATTTTTTCATATGACCCACTAGATTCTAATTCTATTATATTTCAGAACCCCTGCTTTTAGGTTCTCCATGTTATCATGTGGAGATATAATAATCTAATGTCCTCATGCTTTAAAAGAATCTGTAGCCATCTTGAAAAAAAAAGAGAGAGCAATGTGGTGATAACTATGGATTCTGTCCCTCAGAATAATATACTTTAAATTACTTTTCAAGTGGTTCTCAGACTTCAGCTCTATAGAACATTTCCAAACTCTGACCTTGCATGTAAGAGACTTGAGAGCCAGGATTGTGTGTTATTCACCATTTCACTCTGAGTATCTAGAACAGTGTTCACCAATAAATACCTTGATAAGCTGAAATGTCCCTCATTTATTTCAGACAAGAATAAAAAGGTTAGTGTACTGAAGGCTCTACAGCTTTATGAGTGAATAAGAACTCTTCAGAAACAGTAATTATTTCCACCACTAATCACCTAATAATGAAAGCTGTGCATCTTTTCATATATTGGATAGGGGATCAATATGGGTGGATTTAAATAAGGGGGGAATAAATGTTATACTTACCTTGATCACAACATAAATTACATTTTTTTACATTTATTTATTTAGTTATTGAGAGACAGAGAGAGAGACAGAGAGAGAGAGAGAGAGAGAGAGTGAGAATGAGCAGGGTAGGGATAGAGAGAGAGAGAGAGAGAGAGAGGGAGAGAGAGAATCCAAAGCAAGCTCCACATTGTCGAGTTCGATACAGGGCTCTATCTCATGAACTGTGAGATAATGACCTGAGCTGAAATCAAGAGTTGGACGCTTAACTGACTGAGCCACCCAGAGGTCCCCATAAAATAAATTTCAAATTGAATATACGTCCACTTTATACACGCTGACTGGGAATGAGAAAAGTAAGACCTGAAGAGTACACTACAATCTGTAGATATAATTAATAGGCCAAATTATATGATGTCATGTTATTTTCTGTATAAATTTCTATGGATCTGGATATATGCATGTGGCTTCCATGCTTAGGTTTTACTGCACCATAAAATAGTACACGTTTCTTCCCCTATTTCTTTGTTTACTAATATGCAATACTTTTACTACTAACAAACATGCACAAACACACCCACACCTATAACATGCACATACACACTTTTTTTTCATTTTTGCACTAGGCTTTTCATCTGTTGGGATCTTTATGTCTCCTAATATGAGATTTTAGCATTATTAGAGCTTCAGTAAAATAGCATTAATAATCTGATTAAGTTTGTACATTCAATTCAAAGAGCAAAAAAATTTTAATGGAAAAATCTCAAATATATTACTTTTAAAAATCCCTAGTTCATCAACTTCTTAAAAAGACAATTCAGAGAAGAACCCAGTCAACCATGCAAAAATTGATGAGCACAGGGCAGGGAGAGTCAGAAGAATTAGAGACTTAGTACAAAATCTAATGTCATATACACACAAAATAGTTCTTATATTTTAAGGATCTAAAACATGTTGAATTACTTTGGTGAGGTTGACAGGAATAATAGTGCTGAAGCCAGAATTTTATTACTAAATATATTAAAACATAAAACATTATGTAACAAAGCAATGGTAATTCTTACAACACTATTTAAAAATTATTCTATTGGATACAGTGTAGCAGATGCCATCTTATCTTGATGTTGTTCCCTGCTACTAATAAAATAAAGGTATTAAAGAATACAAAGTACCCTGAGCTGACCCTGACCAACCACATCCTTAGACTCAATACCTAAGCAAAACAAACCACATGCTTTCTCATCCCTGTGACTGTACAAGATGTTCGTTCCATAGCAAATCAGCCCCTAATCTCAATCTGTTTTGCTCACTTATCATCCACATGATAAAACTTCAGCATCAATTATCTCTGGGTAAGCCTTTTTTATGAGACCCATGGTGAACTAAACACTTCCCAATTTCCCCTACTAGACTATGAGCTCCGTGATGTCATAGGTTATTTCTTTCTTCCACTAACCTGGCATAAGGTAAAAAGAGAAGCATCTCTCCCTACCTACTAATTTTAACATGTTTCCTTCTGTGTTTAGGACCAACTTCTTCCAAAGACGAATACTCATCCCAACAGGGAGAAAATACCTCTTCTTGTGATTTTGCAGGCACAGCATAGGGTATATATAATAAAGGATTAGTTATTATATAAATAAATTACATTTTTTCCTTATTCAATAAAAGATAATTACGTTGTAAGAAATTTTTAATAATTCTGAAAAATAATTTAAAATAATACTTTATATCATAAATGAACCATGAATTAACCAAATAAGTTAAATACAAATTATTCATGTTTTAGGGATACAGAGTATTTATTGAGCCTATTTGTCTTCATTTCCTTCTCTCAGTAGCTATTTTACCAAATCTAACAACTATATTTGAATTTTAGAATTTTGATTCAAGAATTCTGCTCTTTCTTTACCTTTTTTAAACTACTGGTGGGTAAGCACATTGCTAGATCAACTTATGAAAAACATTAAATTATCTGGTTTTGGTAGAATTATACAGAATTAACATAGTAAAGTTAAGCAGTGAAAAGAAGTGGTAGGTGAAACAAAGTCTAAAACCAGATTCTTGTGTAAATCTCATTTCTGATGTCTATTAACTTGTGACTTTGGACAACATCATACTGAATTTTCCCATCCATAAATAAATGTATAATAGCAATCCCTTCAATTTAGGGTTGTTGGAGAGATAGAATGAAATAAGAATTATACAAAAAAATATTACAGTGCTTGGAACATAATAGATGTTCAATAACTATTAGCTATTATTCACTTTAATAATAAGGAGGGAACTAGCATAATTAATAATACAGAAAACAATCTGGAAAACAAAAAACAAAAAACTACCAACCCTCATATCTAGGCTCTCTAGTTGAGGATCCTAGGAAATACACAGTTATTAGGATTACAAAATGTAAGATGAAAAAAATTGTGAGATGAAAGTCTATGTGACAATTGGAGACTCAGACAGAAGGGTCCCACTAACGACCTTGGTGAGAAAAAACAATCAGCAGAATCAGTGATCCATAAAGCATGCTCCAAGGTAGCCTAAAGGAGATCTATGAAAAGAGAAAATCAGCACAGAATAAAGAAGCACAGAATTACAGAAGCAACCGGGAAAAAAAAAACATTTTGAGAAGTTTTGAATTGGTTTTTATTTTTATTTTCAAAGACATCTTGATGAAAGTTCTTTAAATGTATTCTGCAATTATTCTTTTAAAGTCTAAAATGGAATAGGTGCTGACTGCAAAAGGAATTCTACCCATGACATAGCACTAACTAAACCATAAAGAAAAGTATACTATTTTATATTGACAAAATGTACATCAAATTCTATAAATAGCAACATGTTTTCTTATTGTGTCAATGAAATATTAATAGTAACAAAGTTATCCCCTCCCCTCCCCCAAGGTTAATTGTTAATTAGTTTCATGCTTTAAAAATGCACTAACTTTTAACTGCTATTAGTTGTCTAAGGAATTTATTCAAAACACATAAATTTAAAAACAGTGGCAAAATGATAGACCAAAGAACAGATGTAGCTGTATACTGCATAAAAGGAAAATACTAAATTAAGGATCTACCTGTATTACAACTGTAATTCTATTACCAATAACCCAAGTTTTCTGGAAATCTGCAACAGTGTTGAAATTTCTGTTGGGGGGGGTGGTTTTCATTTTTAATGGCATGAGTAAAAGTTTCAGCTAAAGGAGGTCCAAATCATTCTTCACTAAGGTGTCTAAATATTTTCATATAGTAGAGAAGTAAGATGATCCACAGTCTAGTAGTTTCAGTGAATCAGTAAAGACCTAGCTGAATTTTTTGGTTCAACATTGTAATAGCCTCATTCTTAAATAATATCTCACTATGCCTTGGGTTTCAGGCGGTACTGATTCCTCTCTGTCCTATAATAGATATGAACTAAGTTCTTTATAATACCCAAATGTTAGGACTCATTTAAGAAAAAAATATGACATAATCTCAAAAAGTAATTTTGAACCACAAGACCAAAAACCTAAATAAGTAAATAAGTGTCCAAGTTTTCATTTTGGCTCAGGTCATGATCTCACGGTAGGTGAGTGAGTCCCACAGTGCAAAGCCTATGCTGACAGTGCAAAGCCTTCTTGGGATTCCCTCTTTCTCTGTCCCTATCCCACTCTCTCGCTCTTTCTCTCTCTTTCAAAATAAATAAAATTAAAAAAAAAAAGAGCTGTGATTCTTCTTAGAAATGTATTTATGTAGTCTTAACAAAGTTTTAAAAATTAGGACATTTTACACGAAATTAAGGGACTTTTTTGTCTTTTGAAAAGCTGGAAAATCTGGCCATACTGGGTTTATATTCCCACATGGTGACTGTCTCCTTTAGAAAAAAAAGAAACTGCAATGAGTTCCCCACCACTTACATTGTCTTATTTCAGAGTCACATCACATTCTGCTTTACCTGCCTTGTTATATAGACATTTGATACTGTGCTCGCCAATGTGTAGTATTATGCCACTTTGAACCCCACCCCTTCTGCCCCTATATACACTCATATACACATATATTTAGCTTGCAGAAGGATAGGAAAGGAAATACAACAGATTTAACACTTAACTTCAGAAGAAATATAATTAGAACAGGATGGTGGGAAGATTGTTAACTTTTTTTTTAAATGTTTATTCATTTTGGGGAGAGAGACAGACAGACAGACAGACAGACAGAATGTGAAGCAGGCTCCAGGCACTGAGCTGTCAGCACAGAGCCTGATGTGGGGCTGGAATTCATGAAATGCAAGATCATGACCTGAGCTGAAGTCAGACACTTAACTGACTGAGCTACCCAGGTGCCCCAAAGATTAACTTTTTATTTATATTTCTCCATATGGTTTGAATTATTAAAATGAGTACATATTACTTTGAATTCAAAAGAAAATCTCATAAAATACTATTAAAAACTGAAAAAAAAAAAAAAAGACTGAAAGAAAAGCAGAAAGAAAAGGAAGCAAGTTATCACTGGGATCAAGAAGCATGAACATACACATGTACCAGGATGTAAAGAATTCCACATAAACAGGTCTAGTTTTGTCAAATCTCAGCTATACAGTCAATATTAAAAAGACAGTTAGCCAATACCAGAAAAAGGGAAAATTCTGCAGGCTGAAGAATCTAAATCTTTTCCCTTGAGAAATTTATAATCCATTGGGAGAATATGAACAACAAATTCACCAAAAAATAAAAATAAAAGGGGCGCCTGGGTGGCGCAGTCGGTTAAGCGTCCGGCTTCAGCCAGGTCACGATCTCGCGGTCCGTGAGTTCGAGCCCCGCATCGGGCTCTGTGCTGACAGCTCAGAGCCTGGAGCCTGTTTCAGATTCTGTGTCTCCCTCTCTCTCTGCCCCTCCCCCGTTCATGCTCTGTCTCTCTCTGTCCCAAAAATGAATAAACGTTGAAAAAAAAAATTTTTAAATAAAAAAAAAATAAAAATAAAATAAACAAAGAAATAGGTAAGAGCATAGTTTAAATAGTAAAAGAATAAGTGTAATTTTCCAAATATGTATTATATGTTTAGTACTTCAAAGTTTTCAGTTTTTAAAAAATGTTTATTCATTTTTATTTTAGAGAGAGAGTGAACACATGAGTGGGGGAAGGGCGGGGTGGAGGGACAGAGGATCTGTTAGCAAAGAGCCCAATGTGGGAGGTTCGAACTAACGAACCGTGAGATCATGACCTGAGCCGAAGTTGGACACTTAACCAACTGAGCCACCCAGGTTCCCCAAAAATTTGCACTTTTTTCAAGTGTATTTTTCATCTGTAAGTCTATTAATTCAACTTATGTTCACAATACACTTAATAAATAAGGAGGTAGGTATCATCATTCCCGTATTTCAAATGAAAAAAAAAAAAAGAAGAAAAAAAAGTATGCTGAGAAAAGAATTTAACTCATTGTGCTTAAACCAACTTGGAAACAGAAGTAAAATTATTTGATTTCTCCCTAGACTACTGACTGTCCCTTTCACTACAGTGTTCTATCTTAGAAAGTATTTAAAAAGGTCAGATAATGGAGTATACAATTTCATCTTCCTAAGATGGAGATGGATTCTGACAAAATTGAAATGTGAACATCATTGTGAGTAGAGGCCTATTAAGTTATATTCAGAACATTTTCTCCTAATAGCTGCCTGGCATTGGTAAGCACCATTAGAATCTTCTGAGGTTGATGAAAATCTCAGATATTCAGTTGATATAATACAGATTTTTAGAACTAGTCCCATATCTGATTAATAGGTGTGGGGTTGGAATAGAAATATGTGCATTATTTTTCCAAGATTTCCAAGATTAAGAAACTGCTAATATTTATACAAATGGAAAACCCTCTCGCTTGCCAAAATGAAAAGTAGAGAGAAAAGAGTTGATGTATGTTGAAAATGTGAGAAAAAAAGACTCTGAATGGGTTTTGTTGTAAGAGAAGAACAATGTGCAGACAAACTTGACTTGAGTGGAGCATATAGGAGTTTAATCTGGACAAGGTTAAATGAATGGATTTTAAAGTTGCTGTCAACTGGGCTCCATCTGGCCATGATTTTGCTGTTCTGAGGGTAGAGTCTCTTTCAACTCAAGGTCAGCATCAATGTAGTCTTAAAACATCAACGGGAGTAAATTTGATTCTGCAGGAGCCTGGGGCTATTGCTTGTATTTTCTCTGGTTCTATGTCTGTATCTGTTCCCAAATGCCCATTCAAATAATCATTCACATCATATATTAATAACAGAACTTACAAGGTTAGACACAAAGTTTCCAATGAAAGTGCGCTGAGAAAAATGAATCTTAAATTTATTCTGTAAACTTTGGAATAAATAGAAGCTTTTTAATCGGTGCTTAATATTTATATTCCATTGTTTAGGTCAAATATTTTTGCAAAGTGAAGGGTTAGTTGAAGGAAGGAGTGATCAAAGCTGGCTGAATGGTAAGAAAATTATTTAATAATCTCCATAAAATATGATATAGATGTGAACTAACTGAATGGGAATGGAAGAAAAAGGGCAGTTAACGAAGGTATTTTAAGAAGGAAGATTACTTGATGATGGGATGAATATGGAGGTAATTAGATAAATGTCAAGAATTTCAGTGAGTTTAGTTTCCTGACAAAATCATGATACTTTTTTTTAATTAAAAAAATTTTTAGTGTTTATTTTTGAGAGAGAGAGAGAGAGAGAGAGTGACACAGCATGAGTGGGGGAGGGGCAGAGAGAGAGGGAGACACAGAATCTGAAGCAGGCTCCAGGCTCTGAGCGGTCAGCACAGAGCCCCACGTGGGGCTCAAACTCATAAACCGGGAGATAGTGATATTAACCGAAGTGGGACGTTCAATCAACTGAGCTACCCAAGTGCCCCCATGATGCTTTTTTTAAAGGAGGTCCAGAGAACAAGCCGATTTTAAGAAATATTGATGAGTTTACTTTTCAACATGTTGAGGAGTTTAAGGTGAAAGGAATGCTAAATGGAGATTAAAATGATCTATAAACTTGAAAGTTCAAAATTGACTGCAAACAGAAGTAGCAATTATGCATAAATTCAGATATAGGAAGGACAATAGTGGTTTTTAAAACATTTTTAATGTTTATTTATTCTGAGAGAGAGAGAGAGAAAGTGAGCAGGGGAGGAGCAGAGAGAGAGGGAGAGAGAAAATCCCAAGCAGTCTCCATGCTGTCAGTGCAAAGCCTGATGTGGGGTTTGATCTCAGGAATGTGAGATCAAGACCTGAGCTGAGATCAAGAATAGAATGCTCAACTGACTGAGCCCTACCAAGGTGCCTCTGCCCCTCAAATTTTTAACATCCTCCTATTGAAAGGTGGAGCATATGGCCAGACCCTTAAATCTGGGCTGTTTTGTGAATGCCTGGAGTAAAAAGTGCAACAGAATTGACATTATGTGCCTGCCAAGGCCACCTGGAGGATGCTCTCTCCATAAATCCCCTCTCATACTGTCTTGCTAGAACATGGCCACCATTATGTGAGAAATATAAGCCATTGAAGAAGCCACACGTGGACTCTCTGTTTCTTAGTCCCAGTGGAGCCCATCCTACAGCCACTAGCCAAGGTTCTGACCATATGAGTGACAAAGATATCTTGGAGATGGATCCTCCAGTCCTTTGAATCTTTCCAGCTGTTGTTCCCTTTCTAAATCCTGGGTATACAGAAACTATGAGCTTAATGAAAACAAAAACAAAAACAAACAACTGTGGTTCTTTACACATAAAGATTAGGATGCTGTGTTACACAGTGATAGTAACCAAACCAACCTCTGTTAGTAATCCCTAGTCAGTTAGATCTTCTCAACTGAGATCCAGGCATTATGGCACAGACACAGCCATACCTGCTATGCCTTGTAGAATTCCTTATCCACAGAATCCATAAACATTATAAAACCTTTTTATACCACTAAATTGGGGTAGTTTGTTATCTGGCAATAATAACTAAACAACCTTTTGAAAACATGATGAAATTCATTGATATATTCCTTACATTGCACTACACCAAAAATACTGTTTACAACATAAGGCGTTCTCAAACCCCCTTGTTTTTATCACACTAACAAAAATAATTAATTGAACAAATGCTTATAGGAACACACCATAAAGAACAATTTATCTGAACAAACTGATATCTCTCTTAACTATGGAGGTAAGTCCTCCCCTTAACCTTATTTAACATATACACACCACTGCCTAAAACTCTGTAAGATAGAATATTGTTATTTTACTTCAATATTATATATAAAGAAACTGAAGCTCAAAGGGAGCAAGTAACTTTTCAAATTATTTGATTAGTTATGGAGAAAGTATACAAACTCACAATCTAGCTTGATACTGTGCTTTTAGCTTCTATATTCTCACGCCTCTCAACTAATCCAAGAGAAGACAAGGACCCCAAGTAAGATGAAATACTTGGTTACAGATTGTGTTTAAACTAAATTTAATTTTATTAACTCCAATTCCATGCATTTTCATTTAGTCTGCCTCAACAAATGATTAGTTAATAATTCTTCTACTTTTCTATGTGAATTGAACAGTAATTAAGTTAATTAAGATGTGTTTTTCTAAAAATATAAGACTGAAAACTTACACAAGAAGTATTTACATTGGGCATAGCAGGATACCAATCAGGGGTCATTAAATAAAAGTAAGCTAATTAAACTGTTTCTAGGCATGGTGATCTGACCTAAAAATATACAGCCTTTTCCTGCTCTATTAAATTTGAATTGTGCCCTTATAGATCTCTTCCTTTTGGAAAAAGCTAAAATATACTTGGAAGTAGAAAACTGGAACATCAGAGGGTATTTACAATCTCATAGGAATGTCTTATTATTGAACTTGCCTCAAAGTCTTTTTATTATGGATGCTTTAACAAGAGAGAAGTGCTTATCATGAAGGATGAGTAATTTTTTTTTTCCAAGGTTGATATTCCTTTAACTGGGAGCAGGAGGGATACTTGTGAACTGGGGAATGACAGAAAGGAAAGAGCCATGTCAGCTAAATCAACTGATTCACATTCTGTTAATAGAGGGACAGCTGTTCATCTTAATCACTCCCATGCCCTCTTTTGCTGTGCTGTGTTTCACATTGTCATTCCCACAGTTCCCTTGGGCATGTGCTATCTCTTCTGCATCAGAATGTTATATCTGAGCTAACAGTGGTTGCTTTATAAGGCAATGCATATGACATTTGCTGTGTCCCAGTTCTTTTTCAAGCATCTTTAATATAATGTTGATTCTATTATTTGTGGTCCTGTTTATTTTAATCATATAGATACAGAAAACCTTTGGAAAAATGACATAATTCTTCTTTATTTAATGTCTTTTGTTGTCACTCCTCTAATCAGCTTGTTTTGTGATACAGTCTTCAATGTAATCAATCCTTTATGTCTACGGTTAAACTTTGACGTTTTTTCCAACATTCTTCTAATGAATGGCTTCCTTCTTGTTACCTTATTTATTCTGTAAATTGATTCAATATTATGCATTTCTTGCCTCCTTAAAGGAACTTATACAGAAAAGACTGACTCCTGACTGTTTCTTAATTGTTTCAGAAATGTATTTTCTTTTTGATCAAATTACACATAAAGTCATATACAAGAAAACTGGCAAACCTATTTCTAGTAAGTTTCTAAGTTTCTTCCTACTTCCACATTTTAGTTTTACTCTCTTCATATTTATATTAAATTGGTATTATTGGTTTTTATTTTGCTACAAAGTGTACAGTGAGAATTCTCCATGACCTAGTCTTTACTTTTAAAACTTGGGTAGCATGCATATCTAACACCATTTAGTTTTAATTCCAGTATAGTTACCATGCAGTTTTATATTAGTTTCAGGTGTACAATATAGCGATTCAAAAATTCTATACATTACTCAGGGCTCATCATGATAAGTGTACTCTTTTTGTAAAATGTTTGTTTCTTTGTTTGTTTGTTTGTTTAGAGAGAGAGAGAATGTGCACCAGGGAGGGGCAGAGAGAGAGAGGGAGACAGACAACTCCAAGCAGGCTCTGTGCTGTCAGCCCAGAGCTTGACATTGGGTTTGATCTCATGACCGTGAGATCATGATCTGAGCCCAAATCAGCAGTCAGACACTTAACTAACTGAACCACTCAGGTGCCCTGATAACTGGACTCTATTTTTTTTTCATTTTTTTCAAGTTTATTTATTTTGAGAGAGGAAAAGAGAGAGAGAGAGAGAGAGAGAGCGCACGTGCAAGTGGGAGAGGGGCAGAGACAGAGAATCCCAAGCAGGCTTCACATTGTCAACGCAGAGCCCGATGCAGGGCTTGAATTCACAACTTCGAGACCGTGACCCAAGCTGAAATCAAGAGTGGGACACTTAACTTATCGGGTGCCCCGATAAGTGTACTCTTAATCTTATTAACCTGTTTTACCTATCTCCCTGGCCACCACCCTTCTGGTAACCATCAGTTTGTTCTTTATAGTTAAGAGTCTGTTTTTCGGTTTGTCTCTGTTTTTGTTTGTTTTGTTTCTTAAATGCCACATGAGTAAAATAATATGGTATTGGTCTTCCTCTGACTCATTTCACTTAGCATTATACTCTTTAGATCCATTCATATTGTTGCAAATAGCAAGAGTTAATTCTTTTTTATGGCTAATTCCACAGGGTGGGTGGTGGGTGGGTGTGTGTGTGTGTGTGACCACTTCTTTATCCATTCATTTATTGGACAGTTGGGCTGCTTCCATAATTTGACTATTGTAAATAACACAGCAATAAACATAGGGGTGAGTAAATCTTTTCAAATTCGTGTTTTTCTATTCTTTGGGTAAATGCCCAGTAGTGGAATTACTGCATCTAAGGTAGTTCTATTTTTAATTTTTTGGTAATTCTCCATACTGTTTTTCACAGTGGCTGGACAGTTTGCATTCCCACCAACAGTGCATGAGGGTTCCTTTTCCATTACATCCTTGCCAATACTTGTTTCCTGTGTTTTTGATTTTAACCATTCTGACTGATGTTAGGCAATATCTCATTGTGTTTTTCATTTGCATTTCCCTGATGGTAAGTGATGAGGTATATATTCATGTGTTTTTTGGCCATCTGTAGGTCTTCTTTGGAGAAATGTCTGTTCATGTCTTCTGCCCATTTTTACCTTTTTAAAAATTTTTAATGTTCATTTATTTTTGAGAGAGAGAGAGAGAGAGAGAGAGAGAAAGAGAGAGCAAGAGGGAGGGGGGCAGAGAGAGAAAGGGAGACACAGAACTTGAAGCAGGCTCCAGCCTCCAAGCTGTCAGCACAGAGCCCGACGTGGGGCTCAAACCCACAAACAGTGAGATCATGACCTGAGCCGAAGTTGGACGCTTAACTGACTGAGCCACCCAGGCGCCCCATTCCCATTTTTAATGAAAGTTTTATTTATTTTTGTTAAGTTTTTATTTAAATTCCAGTTACTTAACATACAGTGTAATATTAGTTTCAGGTGTAGAATGTAGTGATTCATCACTTACATACAACACCCAGTGCTCATTTCAAGTGCCCTCCTTAATACCCATCACCCATCTAGCCCATTCCCCCATCCACCTCCACTCCAACAACCTTCAGTGTGTTCTCTATAGTTGAGAGTCTGTTTTCTGGTTTGCCTCTTATGCCCATTTTTAATTGGGTTATTTGTTTCTGCTGTTGAGTTGTATAAGTTCTTTACCCTTTATTGGATGTGTCATTTGCAAATATCTCAACCCATTTAGTAGGTTGTCTTTTTGTTGACTGTTCTGTTTTCTCTGCTGTGAAGAAGCTTTTTATTTTGATGCAGTCCCAATGTTTATTTTTCTTTTGTTTCCCTTGCCTGAGGAGACATATCTAGAAAAAATGTTTTCATGGCCAATGTCAGATGAATTACTGCCTGTGCTCTCTTCTAGGATTTTTGCAGTTTCAGGTCTATTTAAGTCCTTAATCCATTTTATTTTTGTGCATGGTATAAGAAAGTAATTGAGCTTCACTCTTTTACATGCAGCCGTCCAGTTTTCCCAACACCATTTGTTGAAGAGACTGTCTTTTTCCCACTGCATATTCTTGCCTCTTTTGTTGAAGATCAATTGGCCATATAATCATGAGTTTATTTCTGGGCTCTCTATTCTGTTCCACTGATCTATGTGCCTATCTTTGTGCCAGTATCATACTGTTTTGATTACTACAGCTTTGTTGTATATATTGAAATCTAGGATTATGATACCTCCAGTTTTGTTTTTCTTTTTCAAAATTGCTTTGACTATTCAGGGGTCTTTTGTGGTTCTATACAATTTTAGGATTATTTATTCTAGTTCTGTGAAAAATGCTGTTGGTATTTTGATAGTCTCTAACACCATTTAATATATAAAGCCTGACATTTCCATTTGAACTTTTATCTTCCCAATTCTAACAATTATATATATTATATTCTACATATTTATATGTATAACGTTATACTATTTATAATAATGTACTAATTAGATTTATATTATATATTATAATATACACCTATATTAAACTGTTTTATTTAATTAAATAATTGCATTTATTCCTACTATGCTAGCATACATTCAAAGTGCATATCTCTTTTTGGTTCTTAAATACCTATTAATTCTGATATTTTTTCTTATGTTCAAGGGTACATTATCCATGGAAGTAATAAGACCTATATCAAGACCTTTTCATTTTATTTAAGACCATTCATTATAAAGTTCTTGCTCATCTATCCCGTCCCAGCTCCTGCCACAACCCTTTACCGTGTATGCTACAGCAACAATGAACTATTTGCAATTTCTGAAATGTTACAATTATACCACAGAACTGCAATTATTGGCACCAAAGGCAGAGATTGTGTTTTTCCCATTGTTTCCCCAACAACTAGCGGCATGCGGGCATAAATATTTGTTCAAGAAATTAATAAACAGATTGTCATAGTATTTACTAAATATTTATTGAATAAATTAATAAGTGGCTTATCTTTTACACGTTTTGTGCCTAAAATGCTTTCATCTGATCTTTATTTTCTGCATGCTTTCTCTTAACTATGGGTTATTTACTTACTGATCTGAGTTTTATTTAGCTCCACAGTCTTGGAACATTCAGCTCAGCAAGATATTTTGAATTGCGTGAATGACAAAGTCAGGTCTATGAGACAGGTTTGCTAAATCCTACTCTTCTAAAATTTCTAGGAGTCCTAGGACAATATTTTGGAATATTAATTGTAATAACATTATTTCAATGTGTCAATGTATTTAATTAATACATTAATTAATTAGTTGATTTTAAAATTCTGAGAAAATGTTGATTTTTATGGGAAACTTTTCTTAAGTGAAAAATAGTGGCTTTACAATCCTTGTTGATAAAGCAAGTATTGACAATTTTACTTAGTAATTTTAATGAAGGAATTGTAGCACCGAGTCTGTTACGAAGTTCTTGATAAAAGTGCTGCTCTTTGTGATAGGAATAATTATCACTGTAGAATAGGCATAAAATATATACCCCATGATAGTCAAATACCCACAAATATAAATGCAAATTACAAAAATTCATTGAAACACGACTGAATGTACATAAATTGACCTAATCTAGTCCCAATAACTCATATTCTAATATCATTTACAATTCAATCAACATATTGGTCTCAAATGCTTTTTACATACTGAGTCAGTGCAGTGAGACACAACATTGTTGCACATTAGTACAGATAACTTCATTAATCAACCCTGGATCTTCAAAGATCAATCCTGGAGACTTTCCTGTCTCCCTTCAGTCCTTTGAATAAATGGCATCCTGTTCTTTCCTAAAATTTTGCCAAGTGTGACTGAGGTGAACTCAACGGAGCTTACATGATACGTTTGGGCACCAGTTATGAAAAAAATACACCAATAAGTGTAGTCCCATGTGTTCTTGTCTGATAAGTATAATACCCATGTTCCTTTTTCTAATTTTCCCTATTCTCTTTATCTTTACATTAAATTTCATCTCTTAATTAGAATATAGGTTATTAATACTTGGTAACATATAGTAAGAAAAGTATGTGTGCACATGATGAACAGTCTTTTTGGTTTTACATAAACGCAACTAATAAGATAGATTTTATTTTATTATTTATTTTAGAATATTTATTAAGTAAATACCTTCTAAATTTTTATGGTAATATCAGAAATGCAGTCCTTATTTTACAAATGACATGAAGAAAACCATATTTTTATTATGCTTCATCTAGCAAACATGAACAGAAAGGACTTGTCAGAAGAAAGACTAAATGCAAAGATTTAGAGGGATGTAGGAACTTACTCCTTATAATTTTGCAGATAGTATCTGAATCTTGGGCTCCATTCTTTTGCACTTAATCACTGGATTTTGCTTTCATTCAGTCCAAAGAAACTATTTCATATCTTTCCCAGGCACCTGTTCTTAAGTAAGGAATCTCATCAACATCCCCTACTCACAGTAGACTACCCCTACTCACAGCAGACTATTGTCTTGGAAAAAATAGGGATGCCTGGGTGGCTTAGTCAGCTAAGCATCTGACTCTTGGTTTCGGCTCAGGTCATGATCTCATAGTTCCTGAGATTCATGAGATTCATGAGATCAAGCCCTGCATCAGGCTCTGCACTGACAGCATGGAGACTGTTTTGGATTCTCTCTCTCCCTCCCTCTCTCTCTCTCTCTCAAAATAAATAAATATTTTTTTTAAAAAAGGAAACAAAAAGAAAAAGAAAATAGAGGCCATCTCTTGAAACTTTTCTCAATTGTTTTTTTCTTTTCTACCTTTAAACTTTCCTCAAGGGGAGAGTATCCCCTTCTGTGCATTTGATTATACCTTCTTGTCTCATTTTGGCAACCTTGATCTTTTAGTTGTAAGTTCCTTTATTATATTTTCAATCTCCTCCCACCAAGAGTCCCGTTTCCTCCCATAAATGTACATTTTAAAAGAAATGAAAAGAAATAAAAAAACAAAAATTGTTCACATTTCCAACTTCAAACCACATTACATGTTATTTTCCTTTAAACATCAAAACTTCCCCAAATCACTCATTAGCTCTCTCTCTACTTTATTCTTTCCTTGGTTCTTTCTTAAATTACACCCTTTCATTATCACTTATTAAGTAAAAACTATGTAATAAATACTTAACATTCACAGGACTTCCTGCAAAATGCTGACAGTGTATAGTGAAAGGAAATTGCCATCTTTCTTGTACATCAGAGTTATAGAAGTCTGACCAATAACAAACAATTACAATACACTGTGTTCAGTCCAATGAAAAGAATGAGAAATAAATGAAAACAAAAGGACCAGTATTTCATAAGTTAGAGATTCTTCAAAAATCAACTAGAAAAAAAACATCCAACAGATATTCAGGAGTTACCCATTTATTAATTTCTTTCACTTAATAAACACTTACTGAGAACTATATACTGGGCATTGTATTAAGCAGTGAATACAGCTAATAGAATAAAATAATGAACACAGCTCTTAGGTAAGTAAATATTAGGTGAAGGTGATATAGGAACTATGGAGGCAAAGGAGAGGTGACTATTCCATCATGGGGATAGCATAGGAAGATTCTAGAGAAAAGGTTATTTGTGACTTGAGCATGCAAATACTGACAGTTAACCAGGTGAGCCTAAGGAGAGGTGGAGGAAAGTGTGATAACCACAGAGGATGCCCTGTGCACAGGCTTCT
Source organism: Leopardus geoffroyi (assembly GCF_018350155.1). Lineage (NCBI taxonomy): Eukaryota > Metazoa > Chordata > Mammalia > Carnivora > Felidae > Leopardus > Leopardus geoffroyi. The sequence continues at coordinate 43,332,044 of NC_059326.1, forward strand.
CACATTCTTTCATGGAGGTACATTTAACTACAAAGAATAATGCCTCATATGCTCAGGAGCTCAAAGTGGTTTTGTACCAGGAACTAAATTTCTCCATTTGACTTTAAAAATACATACAAATTGTACATATTCATGAGAAAGAGCTCAGTTTTTTTTTCTTCTAAATTTGATAGGGAGGTAGCAAAGGATATTCAGATGGAAAGTGGTATGATTATAGCTGATATTCAGATACATCATTTTGTCAGCCTTGTTAAGATTAAATGTAATTCAAAGGGGATACATATTGATGTTAAGAAGCTATTTAAACAACCAAGGTAAAAATGGTAAGAATGTGAATGAAGGTTGTGGCAGTAGTAATGTAGAGAAAGGTAGAGATTTAAAGATTAAAAAAATACAATGCATTGTGTTTGAGGACTACTCGGGCAAAGATTTTAAGGCAGAAGGAAGAATCCCTGAAAACTCACAGGGTTCTTAACTGCACTTTTGAATGAAAGAAGTTACTCTTTATTGAACTAAGTAACATAAAAGAAGTTTTGGAGAAAGGGAAAGATCATAGCTTAAATACTTCAAGAAATCCCATCATGTATGTAATGGTGTTTTTATTACTGTGTAACAAATAGCCACAAACTTAGCAACTTAAAACAACATACATTAGCTCACAGTCAGAGATCAGAAGTCAGGCATGGTTTGATTGGATTCTCTGCTCAAGTCTCATGAGGCTGAAACCAAAGTGCTGGCTGGGACTGCAGCTTCTCCCTGGGCCTCAGGCTCTTCTAAACTCACTAGCTGTGGTAAGTTAGCCACATCCTAATAACTGAAATCTTGGGATGTTACCTTATCTGGTAAAGTCTTTGCAAATGTGATTATGTATCTTCAGGTTATTCAGGCGGTCCCTACTGCAATCAAGAAGGAGGCAGAGGGAGATAAAAATCATGCACAGAGAGGAGAAGGCGATGTAAAGATGGACAAGAATGAAAATTCAAGATTCTGGCCTTGGACATTGGAGTGATGTGGCTACTAGCCAAAGAATTCTGGCTGCCACCATAATCTGGAAGAGGCAAAGAACAAATTATCCCCTATAGATGCTGGAAAATGTTAGCCTCTGGTGAAAACTTAATTTGACCCAGTGATACTGATTTTAAACTATTGGCTTCTAGAACTTTGAAATAACAAATTTTTGATGTTTTAAGCCACCTAGTTTATAATTATTTATTTAGCAGTCACAGGTTGTTGGCAGAATTCATACTGTTGTAGTTATAGGACTGAAGTCACCATTTTCCTAATAGCTCTTGATGTGGACCATTCAGCTTCTAGAGGTTAGTCACATTCCCTCTCCATGTGATCTTCATAGCAGTTCACAACATGGAAGTTTGTTTTCTTTCAGACCATACAGAATGCCTTTTTGACTACAACCTACAGTTTTCTAAAACCAGTTGGAGAAAACTATCTGAATCTAAGGACTCATGTAATTAGGTCAGGCCCACCAGAATTATCTCCTTAGCTTATGGTCAACTGATTTGGAACCTTAATTATTCTGCAAAATCCCTTCACAAGAGTTTCCAGTGTTTGGCTGAATGAGAAAGAAGTTGTGTGTACAACTCAGTTTGCCATCTTAGAATTCTGCCTACCACTGTCTTCTTATTATCCATACAGTGTGTCCTAAATTAATATAAGAATCAACCGAGCACTTGCTAAAACTAATGATTCTCCAACCTCAACTCAGACTTACAGAAACAAATACCCAGAATTAGAACCTGGAAACCAGCTTTTCTTACAGTTTCCCTGTGAGAGGAGGAGGAGGAGGAGGAGGAGGAGTCTTCTTCTTCTTCTTCTTCTTTCTTTTAGATTAAGAGAGAGAACGCATGAGCAGGGGTGGGAGACAGAGGGAGACAGAGACAGAATCCCAAGTAGGTTCTATGCCCAGCATGGAGCCCAACAGAGGGCTCTATTCTACAACCCTGGGATCATGACCTGAGCTGAAATCAAGAGTCCGATGCTCAACTGACTAAGTCACCCAGGCGCTGCTCCCTGAGATTAGCATCAGTTTACTGAACACTGCAAATTGTCTGCAAGAATACAAGAATCAGTCTAAACTTCTAAAACTGACCACACCAACACCCTCAGAAGTTGTTGGAGCCTCCAAAGGAAAGGCTGGGTTTTTATTCAATAATTGGAAAAGTTGCTTAAAAGTCTTAAAAAAAAAAACTAACTAAAACTTGACTAGTTATGTGAATAAGAAATAAACTACTTTTGTGTTTGAGCTATTATACTTTCAAGTCTTACAGCACTTTAGCTTACCCTAATGAATATGGTGAGGATTTGCTGTGTATGCTTCTCTGAAAACAAAACTAAGTTAAATGTTAGACATTTTTAGAGAAAACATTACATATTAATCCAAAATAATATTGATGGCATAATTATTAGCTTATTTACCAAATTCATAATATCTATCAAGATACAGATGTAGCTAAGTCTAGACACTAAATATTAACAGAAAGAAATTTTGTTAATGAAGATGTAGTATCACACTAGTTATGATAATAAAACTTCATGATCAAATTATTGTATCATGATTGTATATGTAAGTTTTTCTTATAAAATTAAAAATATAAAGTTCATGCTCATAGCACGCTATCTATTGAGTTTTAGTAAAAAAAAATTCCATTAGTTAAGGCATAATAATAGCTTATATGACATTTATTTTATATCTTTTCCTTTGATCAAAATATTTTATTGAACACATAATATAAGCAAATAACTGATTGTTCATCATACAGTCTGTTAGGAAAAAAAGAAATGAGTAGGCAATTAAAATACAAAGGGTTTAGTGCTACACAGGACTACGTACAAGTTACCAAGACCTCAGCAATTAAAGAAATTTGGAACTTGGTGGGATAAGTTTAATTATGTTCTAAGAAATGAGTGTACAGAATATTTGGGCATTTGAGTGATACGTGAGTGTATACACAAATAGGTGCACATGCACACAATGATAATAAAAACCATTTTGGTATTAATTTTCACTAGATCCTCAAAACAATAGATGCTAAAATACAAAATGAATGTAACTAACTCAGAAATATCTCAGGTTTGGTTCTCTGACAGTACATGCTCTGATAAAGTTTAGTTTACGAGACGTATATTAGGGATATCTCTTATAGAAAACAAAGGGAAAGGAAGCAGGATTGGGTAGAAGTCATCCTGCTATGTAGGTCCTGTAAAACCTGTCAACTCCATCAGGAACTCTTTATAATAGTATAGATTGTCAGAGTTGTCCTGCAGTGGCTTAAAATGGTTGTATCTGTACACTTAGGGCTTATGCAGGCAAGGGGTGTCCCCTTGGTAAAAGTGGTACTATGAAGTAGAGGCAAACCCCGAAATATGCAACAGCTGGAAATTGTGTAATGACCACTGGGGCAAGAAGTCTGCCCTTTGACAGGGAGCTAAGAGGCACATCTCCATGTCCCCTGGAACCTGGAACTAGGACTTCCGCTGACTTAATACATATAAATAATGTGAAAGCTTTATAAATGAGCTGGCTATCGAAGGAGGAGAGGTAGGTAGGTTAGGGTTGGTCCCATATCTAATAGTTTGCCAGAGCATAGTATCCTTGGAACATGTACTCCATGTACCAGAACAGTAACTATGAACAAGGAGCTAGCATGGGTTGTTATAGAACTCTTCAATACAGTTTGCTAAGGAGATAAGAAGACCTCAATAGAAAACACCTAGAGCTGTATACCTCCTGATAACTAGACATCAACAAAAGAGTTGAAAACAACAAAATAGGATACATATTCATGTTAATTACTGAACTGAAGTTGTTCTTATGATGAGAAGTATCTAAATAATCTTTTATTAGGTGAAAATCATCAGAATATTGGATTTTTCTAGTTTTACTCTAGAAAGACAGGGAAAAATTAGTCTTGTAGAATAAGATAAATGGAGAATGACAGAATGGTTAATAGATTGTTTTCTGATTATTTTCTGTGGATTCTACTTGTTCACTCTACAGAATGAATACTCACATTGAACTTCGTATTTTTTATCCTGCTTCCATCATTTTTGCTTAAAATGTTAAAAATCATATTTTCCAAAACATGAACTGAAGTTAAATTTATCATATTAAGTTATCATGATTCAGTTCTCCTTTATGTATCCTGAACATCTCTTCTATACTTTAAAAAAGTATATTAAAATATATGGTGTAAAATATATTTTAATAATTTAATAGAAAAATAGTTCATAAAAATCCTGGTAACCAAAGCTTATACAAAGTTTGCACTTTAAAATCACTGTAAATATCAAAATCAATAGGATTTAAAATATCAAATTAATAAATTTCAAGTGGAAGAAACTGGACTGTGCTGAGTACCTATGTTTATTCTCTTATCACTTGAAATCATTTGCCATCATCCTCAGAGAGTATAACAGGGAACCTCGTATTTGATAATGATATAGCTTTGTTTGGACTAAATTAGGAGAGACTTTAATAAATAATAGGTCTTAATATATAGTAATTACCTGCAAGAATGGCTCTGTAATAGTCTTCTTTCCTCTTTCACACATAATTTTGCCTATCAGAGCAGGTGCTGGTCACTTAATCCTTACTTGACTGAACTGCCTTACTCTACAATCAGTAAAACAACTCAGTTGTAGCTTTAACTTGAAGCGTTTTCACTGACAAATTATAAAAAAGTGTAATCAGAAACTTAAAAAGGAAATCACTGTATATTGTTTTTTTTTTTCACTCCCTTATGTAAGTTACCACACTTCACAGTTAGTGAATGACATTATTGTTGAGAATATTCACCTTGTGTAAAAATAGAAATTAATCATGCCATAATCACATCCTCAGGGAATAATAACACAATAGAACTGGAAGGATTTTAGCAATTATCTAATCCGGTGGTTTTATAACTGGATCTATGAGCATTAGGTTCTCAGAGATGCCACAAGGACTGCTCTGGGAAAAGAAGACCAATTTGGGGGTTTCACTCTATCATCTCAACCAAAATTCAACTTTTTATCCATTCAATAGATTTTAAGGGAAATCAATTTGATTTGCTAGAAAAATATTCATAATCACTGAGTTCAAAACACTTCATTGTGCATATAAAAAAACCAAAACTAGGGAGAAGCAGGTTCTTTAAACATGGATAAAAATTAAGTTATTCTGTACAACTGACTCCTAGTATAATATCTTTATCATTTTTCTTTGGGACAATTAGAATAGCTTCCTTTTTTAAAATTTTTTATGTTTATTTTTGAGAGACAGAGAGAGGGAGAGAGAGCAGGGGAGGGGCCAAGAGAGGAGGAGACACAGGATCTGAAACAGTCTCCGGGCTCTGAGCTGTTAGCATAGAGCCTGATGTGGGGCTCAAACTCGTGAACAGTGAGATCATGACCTGAGCTGAAGTCAGGGGTTTAACTGACTGAGCCACCCAGGTGCCCTGGAATAGCTTCTTAACTTGCCTCATTGCCTGTATCATCTCCATTTGTAGCCAATTTATACCACCTCTTCTACTAAAATCCCTTCATTGGCTCCTGTCAGCTGCAAGATACAATTTAAACTCCAAAGTACAGTTGACCAATTATTTTATGAACTAGAACCTATTATCCCTTCCAATCTCAGCTTTAACCATTCAGTTCTAAACAATTCATACTATAATTCCATTGTTCCCTGTTCATACAATGGTTTTCCACCTAATATCTGGACATGTTATTTTAATTTTCTGGAATAAAATTGAGATATCTCTGCCTATTTAAAAACAAAACAAAACAAAACATCTTTCAGAATCGAGTGTAAACTCCTCTATGAGACTCTATTTCAGGCAGGTTTAGCTACTACTACTTCTATGCCTTCACAGATAATTTCCACATATCCATTGTTATGTCGATTGTACTGTTTAACCAAAGTATACATATGCATTAACTCATTTGTGAAAGAGATACAAGCCTCCAAGAATAGGAGATTCCTCATCTGATCATCTGCCAACTTATCAGCACATTGCCTTCCATTTGACTATTTTTCTAAATACTGTTCTCTTCCATCCTAGTACATAGACAAAAAGACATTTTTCTTTTTAGGAAGAAATCCTAATATAAACCACTAACCATGGTTTGTAGAGGCAGTCCATTTTTCCTGGCTATGATATCTTCTGTCTATAGACTAATGAGGTGCTTCCCTGGGCAGGCTTGGCACTCATCTCCTGTTCTTTAATTCCTAATGTCCTCTTGGTGTATTTGATACAATTTGTCTATGACAAATTGCAACTACTGAAGAATACCTTTACCTTATCCCAATCTCTCTTCTCTTTTATTATTTATAGCTCTGTTTTTGAACACTCCATGGTCTCAAGCAACCAGGTCAGATGCATTTTTGTAACTGACACTACCTCTGGTGTTCACCAGTGGCAAATTTCCCAACTCATAATCAAGTAAGGAGGGATACTGCTGAAGAGATAGTGAGCTTTTTGATTTGAGTGTAAAAAGGACACTTGATAGAACTAAAGGGTCAGGGATATCTGATGAACCAAAATCCTGACAAAATGAATCAAGGATACTTAGTCAACTATGGACTTATTCAGGGCTTGAAAACCTTTTGAATCGAGAGTGGCTAGGGGAATTCTTGTAAGAAGATCCTTAAATTAGAGAAACATACTCACCCATCATCATCACAGACTTATATTGATTTGATCTTGCAATATATAACTTATGTTTAATCTAATCTAATTATTTTAGTCTAGAAAGGAAACATGGTGGTATTATGCTGATTGTCAGAAATCTCTAAGGTACATTTGTGAACATGTATCTGGCAGAAAAGATAAGTATCTTGGAGAACTAAGCTGTGATCCCTCCACCCTGGCAAAATTGAGCCAGTCATTATTAGAACATGTGTCCTTCAGAGATTTCCTATTTAGCTTCCTTCATAAGCTGAGGAGATCAGTGAGAATTTGACATCTCAGCCTTCACAAAGAGCATACATTTTTGTTGTTGCTGTTCCAAACTCTCACAGATGGAGTATTTTAATTTAGAAACTTTATAAATTAAGATAAAGTAATAAACATCCTTTTTGATAAAGGATCATTATCATTAAAATTTCTTCCATATATAAGATTCTATGATAAAATTTTATCAGTCACTTAAGTTTAGTTAATAAACATCAAACAAAATTAAAATGTAATAGTACTGCACAAATAATACCAAAAATCAGAGTTAAGTCTTATTTATTTACTTAAACTAAAAAAATAAAGAAAATTAAAGAAAGAGATCACAAGCAGGGGAGAGGGGCAGAAAAGAGAGAGAGAATCTCCACAATGAGTGTGGAGCCTGGCACGGGCCTCTACCCTATGACCCTGGTAATCATGACTTGAGGTAAAATCACGAGTCAGACACTCAACTGACTGAGCCACCCAGGTTCCCCTAGAGTTAAATTTTAAAAGAAATTTCTACTTTTATTTTTGCCTTTTGTCTTCTCTAAATTCCCTAAGAATTATCTCTGGTGGACTTAAATACTATGAATCTTATAGTTGAAGCAAAATTTATAAGAGCTTTATAAATTATATAATAAAAAAAATTCAGTGCCTTCTGGAAAATTGTATAAAGAAGATGTTCTAATTATTTTATTTTTAAGATAATGTCTTTATGTACTTTATGTATTTTTATGTACATCTAGCATTGACTATTTGTTTTTTTAATTTTTGACACAGACAGAGACAGAGCATGAGCAGGGGAGGGCCAGAGAGAGGGGTAGACACAGAATCTGAAGCAGGCTCCAGGCTCTGAGCTGTCACCACTGAGCCCGACACGGGACTCAAACTCACGGAGTGTGAGATCATGACCTGAGATGAAGTTGGACGCTCCACCAATTGAGCCACCCAGGTGCCCCTAGCATTGTCTGTTTTAACAAGAAAAAAGATATATCTTCAGCCAACATTGACTAATGTTCACAAGCTGGTGTAACCATATCAACTATATCATGAATAAAAATAACAATACATAATTACATGTATTAATTAAATTATTAATTAACAATACATAATTAAATTAATAACACATAATTAAATTTAATGAATTAAATTAATTATTATGAGTGGGGTAGGGTCAGAGAGAGACAAAGACACAGAATCTGAAGCAGGTTCCTGAGCTGTCAGCACAGAGCCTGACCAGGGTCTCGAACTCACAAATCATGAGATCATGACCTGAGCCAGACGCTTAACCAACTGAGCCACCCAGGTGCCTCAATAGCCATCATCTTGTGGGCCCTACAAAGGGAGGCTCAGTTAGTTAAGCGGCTAATTCTTGGTTTTGGCTCATGTCATGATCTCACGGTTTGTGAGTTCGAGCCCCGCATTGGGCTCTATGTTGACAGTGAAGAGCCTGCTTGGGATTCTGTCTTTCTCTCAAAATAAACTTAAAATAAAAGCTATCATCTTGTTATTGAAGACAAGTTTCTTTCAACAGAAATAAATTTTTGCAACTTTTCAGCCACCTGGTTGTGTGCTATTTGGATTTTTAAATCACCAAATATATGTAGATACATTCCCAAATTATTTATTTGCATATCCTCACAACCTAATAGGTAATATATACCTCTTGGATTTAGAGGGATGATAATCATAAATGATAAAAACAAAAACAAAAACAGAACTGAGACACTGGATAAGTTTTCGGGGGGAATACAAAATATAACTTCTATTGAAGGCCAATGAGAAGACTCAAAACAGGTGTATGGTTACATATCAGTGACATCCAACAGAAAAACAAAATGTTGCTAAAGACAGTTTCAGACAATTATATAAATATAAGCAAACATTATTCTGTTTATAGATACTGAGGATACAAAATAAAACTTTATTCACAAGGAATATTAGGGTATAAAGTAGAGCTCTAGAGTTGGAAAAACAGGAATATTAAACAAGTTACAAGGAAGAAACTTTTGATATGTATTAAAAAAGACAGTCATCCAACTATTAGAACTAAATTATAAGGCAAGGGTTCAGCTATAGAAGATAGCTTTCATTAACTAACTCATTCATCCAATTTAAAGTATTATTGAGAAACTGCCAGTAATAATTTTAGGTATGGGCATACAAAAATAAACAAGACATACTTCTTCTCTCAAGAAACAATAATCATTTGGAGACAGACAAAAATGTAGTGGAGTGTGACATATTATAATTGAAGTCTTCTCAAAGTATAAGATGACACAAAGAGAGAATGTTGAGTTTGTTAACAAGCAACACAGAGAGAGCTTCAGAGATGTGTTCAATCTTTAGTCTTATATGAGTTGCAAGGCTTCTCTTAAAATGGTTGTGGTAAGTAATTTGGGAAGAACATTAATGAGTGAAAACAGCAATATGTTTGAAGAAATAAAAGCATGGAAATTCTTGGTATGTTCTGGGAAAGGCATAACTGGTTATGACTAAAGAAAACTATCTGAGGGATAAAGTGACAGGGGCTGAGTTTGGGGAGATAAGGCCAAGACCAGATTGAGAAGTACTCATACAGAAATAAAGCTGCAGTCTCCATCTGTGACATGGAAGATCCTGAAAGTTTCCACAGTGGTGGTAACAAGGGACTAATGTCACATTTTTAGAAAATTAGTTTATAAGCTGAAAGACTAGTCTGGTAGAAAGAATACAGATAGTAAGACAAGTTAAGAAACTGTTGAAAACTTGAAAGGCAGAGATGAGGAGGAACTGAATAAATGTGTTGGCTGACTAGATGGAGAGTAATGAATGTATTAGTAATCTCTTTGAAACACTGAATATAAAACTTCATTGAGTATCATGGGTGAGAGAAAAGAATAGTGACCACACCTAGATTTCTGGGTCTTATGATTTGCAGGTGGCAGCATCATTCACTATTTTCGCACTTTGCACTTACGTGGAAGAAAAGATTTCAGAGAGAAATAATGACTCAATTAAGAGTTTCTATTGCTGTTATAGCTGCACCTGTGGAACGTACTGGATTATATTAGCCTCAAGTTGGTTTGAAATTACTATGACATGTCCATGAAGAATGTGAGCCTGGAAATGAAAAGTTAAGATGTATAAGGCTAGAGGAGGCAATAAAAATAAAGGTTACTATGTAGTTTCAATGCTTTGCAATTAGAATTAAGAAAAATTTGTGTATGTAGGCTTAAAAACACAATTACTTGTCTGTCAGTGTTCTGATTGTCATCCTAAAACCTTTTAGGATGGTCTGATTTTTTACTTTTAGTAAGAGTTAAAATATAATGATTAGCCTATGAGTCATCTTGTTTACCTCTCAACATGATTTTAGTGCTACCCAGAACTGATTAATTGCGAAAGGTCAGTAGTAAGTAGAAATTGGCGTGCTTATTTGCTCTCCTGGAAGTGAAGCCCAGACTATGAAGGACAGATTTCTGGAAATGGCTTTTTAAGTAAGTCACAATCTTTACAGAAAATTAGCTAATAACCATGACTTTAGTCTCTAATACACAACTCTTTGCCATCCTCCCTTTGTGGTTCTGTTTTACTAATAACATTATAAATGTGTTCAGTCATATGAAATAATTAGAATATTCAAGATAATGGGGTGACAAAGCTTTCCAAGCATATGTGATCAATTTATGTGAGATTAATGCCAAAAATGATTATATTTTGTTACTCTGTAAAATTATCAAACCACAGATAATAATAGTCAATACTGCTGGGTCATAAACATCAGTGATGGTATGAAGAGCAACTAACTACCACCCCCTAAATGTGGAGATTTTTGCCAAAGATTACTATTGCCATTGTATGTTGAATACAAACACAGGTATTTATAAATGCTAATTTTGAGTGATCTGGGAATTGTTCTACAAAACAAAAACAACAAAGTTTTTTGGGAAAACTAGGAGTTGAAACAGTAGGAAAATGTTTGATTAAGAAATATTGGTGAAAAAAAAAGACATCTAAGAAAGCAAAACTGAAACTACTAAGAGGTGATTCAAAGGAATTAGGAAGAACTTTTGAGGGGGCTCTATTTTAATGAGAACAGCAATTCCCTTTTATGGAAACTAGATGGGAAAGAATGTTCTGTTCATGCTGTCACAGACCTTCTGGACAATTTCAGTGAAAACATAAGTTCTTTCTCTGAGAAACCAGGAATAGCAAAACAAAACAAAATAAATTAGTGAATACACAAAATATTCTATCTTGTTAGTAGTAAAGGATATTACAGAGAACCTTTGTTATTTTTAAAGCATAAGCAGGGGGAAACTAATTCAATAAATCAAGCTTTTCATTCGCACATTGTAAAGCAATCTCAACTGAAGTTGAGATTCATCAGAAGTTTGTCTGACGATATTTGAAATAATTCAGAAGAAGAAATAAACCTGCACACCAAATGACTAAAGTATCTCAAACAGCACTATAGCTTCTAGTGAGTACCATTTTGTTTCTGCTTATTTGCACCTGTTGCAATATTGATATTGTTGCAAGTTCCTCAAATTGAACTTGATTTGTCTATTTTATTCCTGCTCTTAGATTAAGTCTTTACCTTTAGTCATTCCTGACTTGAACCACTTTTATTTTTTAAATTCATCCTTCTTCTAGAGACTTTAATTGATATCTGAACAATTTCAGCTTCTGTGTTTCTATCACTTATCCTCATTCTGCATTAGATCTAAGCTTGAGAAATCTCCAGTTGTACTCAACTTTACCTCAAATAGCAAGTCCCCATTTATGGTACATGTTACAGAAGTTGTTGGCATTTCATCTGGGCACAAGGTAGGGTAACTTACCTAAAGAATTCAGGACACATCACTATTAGTTGCTTTTGTACTATCTCCTAACTGCTCTGAAGCCAGAAAAACTAAAAAAAGGTCTTAAGAAAGTCTCTAGGTAAACTCTTTGAATTCATATTCTACATGATGTGGTAAAAACTGTTAAGAGATAAGGCAACACTTCATATAATTCTGAGACTGACACTGACACATTTTAGTAAGCCAGCTGACAAGCCAGACAAAGAAGTGGGTTAGGCCATACAAAGGACTAAAAAACTAAAGTTTCCTTTGATCAGTATGAAACAGTCATGACAGAAATAAGACAAGGGTTTAGAAACGCCTACATTATATGAGACGTAAAATCACAAGTACCACAATTATATCATGGGGGGCCAGGAATCAATCTAATAAGAGGCAGCATCATCTTCCTATCATTTCTGAATATAGTGATTTGAGAAAGTGCTGTTTCACCATTTTACAGACAGTAAAAGTCTGTTTATTTAGGAAAATTTAATTAAAAAATTAAATCTTATTTTAGACCATCATTTTCATTGAAAGTGAAAAAAAAATCCCTGAAAAAAAAACATAAATTTCTCTCTAATGACAGAGGAAAGTTTCCTTCTTTCTATGTTACTATATAATAATCTTGAATTTACTATACATGTACATATGTATAGATTTTTATCTTAGAAATGTTAAAAAATAGGTTGTAAAAGTGTTACACATTTCCAAAAATGTATTTTGTATAATTATTCTGTTCTATAAAACAGAAATGATGTAAGAATATACAGTATTTAAGAAATTATATTCAATCTACTTTATGAATATTTATAAATGTTATACATACATCCAAAACCAACTTTAAGAGAACTGAACTTTTGCTGTGAAACAGAGATTTCTGAGCAGTAACTTGCAGATCATGTGTCATCTATCATCTTCTTGAAGGATATTTTGACATGAAGTTTAATTTGAGTCATCAGTTACCATCTTTAAAAAATCCCACAGTGCTTGTTTTCTACCATCCCTTTTTATCAATTGTCAGAAATGAAACTAAGCCAAAGCGCCTTTATGACCTGCAATTTCAAAAATAATGCTTATCTACCAAACTCAAATATGCATAAGGAGCTCTCTGACTTGCTTAAGAAAGAATTTTCATTACTAAATTAAAAGATAGGTCAACATTTCTTTCTCAGTTAAACTATAAGAATAAACACAATAGCCCTTAGCTATTTCAGACAATGTGGAGAATGTGATGGATAATGTTTTCTAGAGCATGACTAGAAAGGGAAGATGAAAAAAGCTTATATTAAAGGCCAAGAATGATAGTTAAAAGCATTGAGGACAGGCCATAATTTTTGCCTTTGAAAATTAAAGTTTAATTCTAATAAAAGTGACATTGTATTATATTACATGATAAATTAGAATTTATGGATTGTATGTATATAAAAATGGATATATCAAATGGATATATATCAAAAATGGATATATATAACAATATATATATTGTTTCAAAAACTCAACCTGGGATGCTTGGGTGGCTCAGTTGGTTAAGCATCCGACTTCAGCTAAGTCACAATCTCCCAGTTCCTGAGTTTGAGCCCTGCATCAGACTCTCTGCTCTCAGCACAGAGCCCACATTGGATCCTCTGTTTCCCTCTCTCTCTGCTCTTGCTCCCACCTCAAAAATAAACATTTAAAAAAATCAACTTTTATTTGGAATTTTAATTAGGAGTAAGGGAACTCTAGATTTGTCAAACAACACACACTATTTCGTAGATGGGGTTTGTATAAGCTAATTTTGAAAGGAGGGGGAAACATATCTTAAACTCAGACATGTTTTTGTTTCTCCAAGTGAGGCTGATATTAGGACATTGCACGAAAGTTTTTATTCTGAACACATACATAAATGATAATGATCTCATATTAATTTCCGGGAATTTTCTAATAGTTTGGGAATCACTGTATTCCTAAAATAATAAGTTATATAATATCCAACTACACAGTTTCTTGATTTATATTAATATAAAAGATTAATGGCCACCATGCCAAGGTAATCAAAATTGTTCTCTTATTTCCATAGTGATGCCCCATTTTTTGAGCATATCAATATAATCCATTCAAGTGGAAAATAAGCCATCAGCAGCAGTAATTTATATTCAGAATTTCTCTAAATTCCAACAGTGAGATACAGACTTCCAAGAAACAAATTAGAGAACACATGAAACATTAAGTTTATCATTTCTTCATCACCACAAACATTATTAAATACCTAGTAACACATGGTGGGAATAGGATTTTGAATTTCTATTGCTTGATATAGTAATAGCAACATCATAGAAAACAAAAACAAAAACAAAAACAAAACAAAATATTTGGATTATAACATGAGACCCACTATCTATCAATGATTCTACTAACCAGCACTATAGTTTATAGTTTATGGTAAATCACTTAATGCCTTGTGATAGACTATAAATGAACTGGCTCATTTAAAAAAATCTTTATTTTATAGAGAAACTAGGTTTGAATCCCAGCTCTGATACTTATGAGTGCTATTATCTTGAGAAATTTATTTAATCTATATTCTTAGAGTTTTCTCACCTGTGAAACAGAAATAATAAGAGTATTTAACTCATAGCATTGATGTAAATAGTAAATAATACAGCCTACTGGGGTTTCTTTTAAGGGTTGTTTCTATCATTACATGCATTTTCCCCACATTCTTAAGGGTTACTTAAAAAACATTTTTGGTATAAATAATCATGCATTTAAGGCAATTTTCAATGTGCTTGCATAGAAGTAGAACAATGTGTACTTAGTGTTTTTTTTTTTTTTCTATGTCAGAAAGCCTAGATTGTGGAATTGTATTAAGTGAACTTTAGAATGTCTAATTAATGTAAGTTCCATTTATTTTTACTTTTTTTGCCCTCCATGACATCCACAGAATGCTGTGCAAATAGTATTCACACTGTGAATAGTTATTACTGCTTATTGTATTGCATTGATTTCAGTTGAATTAAAATTTCTATATAAAGTAGCTGAGGATTAGATTTATGCATTTGGACAAAGGTATACAGGGGTTCTGAAGGTGTTTCTAAGCTAGATAGATAAATTGGATAATATGTAATAAAATTATCTAATACTTGCCTAACTCACTCACCAACCAGATACAAAAGGCAGACGCCTATTTCAATGGTGTTGACAAGGAGGAATGTAGTGGAAATGGCTGCCATTCTTTGTCTTGCAGACTTTGGATAAGATTTTCTTAATCTTAATTCTTTGACTATATTTAGCTGGCGATAGATGAGTTGGTAATGACTTATTTTGGACCATGGCTTAACTTTAGTATTGTGGCTGATGCGCTTTAGCTATTTGTTCAAGGGAGACACTGAGTGAATGATTTGGATCTCAAAGCATTATATAATAAAGCCTTACCTATGTCACAGCAGCCTCTTGTTTCCTATGTCCTTTTTAAGAATGTGAACCATAGTGCACCATTATTACTGATTAAAAGTTTTTCCACTTTTATATATGCCCTAAAAAGCAGAGGCTAACAATAGTGACTACTGTTTTATAAATCTTAAAATGATTATTTAACTAATGGAAGAAGAATAGGTAAAAATAAAATGTTAAATATTGAATTGCCCGAATAGATCCCTTTTTCTGTACCTGGAGATCAGGACATAGCTTCACCAAATTTCATTTGGAAATGTAAACTACTTAAGATACCAAAACTTGATATATAAAGAGTATGTCAGAACTGATTCTGTAGGTTACCCATGTTTTAACGTCAATCTGAATATATTTAGCTATGCTCAAGACATAGTCTTGTTGAGTATGGACACACTCTCTCTTTAGAATTTCACTAAACACTTTTATTTTAAGGGTAATCATTTCCTTGATCATCCATTTCCTGGGAGAGTTCTCCAAATGAGAACATGTGAGATTATTTTAGGTTGACAGTTCTCCAGTGGCAGCTTACTTAAACCAGTAATAAGCTCATTAAATCTAAAGATTTCATAGAAACTGTGATAAGAGACACAATCAACTTAAGGGCTTTTCAGGGAAAAAAATCATAAAAGTATACTCTAAAACAACTGAGTAAGAGCTATTTGATTGCCACCTTTCCAAGTACTACCAAGTCAGTCTCAGATTGATGGATAATGAATAGCAGAAATTCACCAGCCTCACTGCTCATTTCAACAATGTACACCTTGCCTGGAATGCTCTTCATTTCTCTCATCTATCAAAATCCTGTCCACTTATCAAGGCTGAGCTCAATATTTCTTTTCCATAAAAATCTCTCTGAATATGACACCCTTCAATAATTTTCTGCTTTTCTGAATTTCTATGGTGAATTTAGTCTACATGACCTTGTTTAACATTTCATCACAGGGTCTTTTGAAATTCTATTTTTAGTGCCACAATCCTATTTGACATAATTATTGACTAAATACTTCTATTTAGCAGTATACATCAAATTATAGGAGCTTCTCAAGTCTGAAAACATTTTGATCTTTTGTAGGTTGAACTTCCTAGAAAACAAACTCAGAGACTGAGATTATTATGCAGGCAGGACATTTATTAGGAATATATTTATTTTGGGATAAACATCTGTGGGATGGCTCATATGACTCCACAGGGAGCTCTGAAACTGGGATGGCTCTTCAGAGATGTTCTACATTGGAACAAAGAAGGCAAGTCTTCAGATGTTCTCACTAAACAGTCATTAGGGATACGACATCCAGGGAAGGTGGGTGAGGCAACTCTTTCTAATTAAAAACAATTTATAAAAAGGAATAAAATCTGAGAGTTGCCTGCTGACAGTCTCAGCAACTGGGGAATTAAGTCAGTGTTGAATAGAGACTTAGGTGGCATGTAACAGTATCCATTACATAGCCTTAAATGAAAACTGGAAAATGAAAAAGGAAAAATTAGAAAAGCAACTCAAATGGATGTATCAATTAACAAAAGATGCAGTATCAGGTTAGAGAAAACTACACCAAAGCAAACAAAGGGTATAAAATGGACCTATATTTGTCCCTCTCTGCAAAACAGAACAATGTGGCAGGGTTATTTTGTTAGAATTCCCCATGGGATTATGTGAGTTCATTATCTAGACTGTTTTCCAGCCCAACTTCATCTGCCCAGATCTGCCTCTTTTTTTTTTTTTCTCTTACTCTTTTTCTCCTAAAGGTACACTAATAAAATTCCTGCTAGCAAATTTGCATTTCAAAATTTAATAGTATACACATGGTTTTCTTAAATCAGAAAATGGAAATATGGCTTTGTTACTTCTTTTGAACTTTCTGGAGGACTTGCATATCTAAAGTACCACTCCAAAATAGCAAAGAAGTTTTAGTATAAAATTACTGCAATGGAGACATAAGATGAAAGGATCTATACTACACCATATATTGCATATTATATTTAGTAGGAAAGTGAACTTTGGACTGTGAAGTTTTTCCTTAATGCAGTGTCAGCTCCTAATGATAGGGCAATAGAAGGCTACAACCACATGGTACCTGTTTCTAGAGCATAAGCTAGCTGATCACTATCACTTTAATGAAATGTCAAGACTCAGTGATAGGCTGCAGGTAGGAGCCTTAGTGGAGATCTGAGATATTGAGGTGGTGCAATAATGAGCAATGAATCATGAGAGGAGGGTGTTGGAAATGGTAGGTATAAGGAGTAGAAGTAGGTTACAAGTCATCTGAAGAATTTAGAAGGGGAGATGAACACTTAAAAGAGATTTAGCAGCAGAGAGGTCATATTAAAACTTCGAGGGACAGTGTATCAATGGAAGAGAAAGAATTTCATAAAGGGACTAGAAACAGAAAGGATATGAAAAGTTAGTTTTCAGGCATCATGGATACTAAATGATCAGTTAGTAAATACATTAACATAGATATTAGGATGATAGTCTCAACTTAGTTTTAAAATTGTGTAGGGGTGCCTGGGTGGCTCAGTTGGTTGAGCGTCCGACTTCAGCTCAAGTCATGATCTCACAGCTTGAGTTTGAGCCCCGCATGGGGCTCTGTGTTGACAGCTAGGAGCCTGGCGCCTTCTTTGGATTCTGTGTCTCCCTCTCTCTCTGCCCTCCCCCGCTCACACTCTGTCTCTCTCTCTCTCTGAAAAATAAACATTAAAAAAATTTTTTAAATTGTGTGTATGTGTTATGTATGTGTATATTTGCTATGTATTATGAGAAAGTAAAAATCTGGTAAAAAGTAGCAATACTAAATATTTAGTTAGTGTGTACCATATAATTTACTAGACATTAGGTATTCAACAAATAAGCACTAGTTCAACATATATTTATTGAGTGTCTACTATGAGTTAGTGTTCTTAAGGATGAAGATATGGAATGAGCAAAATGGGCCTTCCTGCCCTTATGATATTTACATTTCAGTGGGTAAGTAATAACATTTTGTAGATATGCAATAATTTTCTAAAGTGGCCTGACATAGGGGTGCCTGGGTGGCTCAGCTGTTGAAGCGTCCAACGTTGGCTCAGGTCATAATTTCACTGTTCGTGAGTTCGAGTCCAGTGTTGGGCTTTGTGCTGACAGCTCAGAGCTTAGAGCCTACTTTGGGTTCTGTGTCTCCCTCTTTCTCTGTCCCTCCCCTACTCACACTGTGTGTCTGTCTCTCTCCAAAATAAATAAATAATCATAAAAAAAGTGGCTTCACATACCACAAAGGCTATTAAACCTAACTCCATAACTAACATTCCAGGTAAAAATCAATGTGTACCCCTTAGACGAACTCTCATAAGATTTGGAACAAACAATGAAACAGAAGCTATCTTCTGTACTTTTTCAGTTTCTTTTCTTCTGTATGCAAATTGATGGGGAAGTTTTCCTACAGAATTCCAGTTTAAAATTGGATGCTGAGAGGCAATTGCAATAGCAACATAAGACTATATATTTTTTGTTCTTGATCTCATGACTAGTGTCATAGGCTCATAGACAATCCAATAATAGTGGATTCCTACATGAGTCTGTTGTTCTCATTTTCCAGGACTCATCCTGGAGACTCAGTTTTGGCTGCTCTTGTAGATATTTGAACAATTTTGTTAATATCTAATTATCTGTACAAAATGTCTTCTTACTCAAAATATCTAGAGTGATTTCTGCTTCCTTTAGTGAACTTGTACTGATAATGTAAGTACATTATCTTATCACTCCAGGTTGGATATTTTCTTTTTACTTTGCTAAATTAATTAGAATGAATCAATCTACCTGACAATAAAATTACTTCAAATACATAGAAATAATAGTCTGACTTGCTCTGTTAGGTAACTGCAAATAAACATCTTTTTCAGTTTTAACTAGACTCAATTAGTTTCAGTAACAACAAAACAACACTCAAAAATTCTTCTACTCATTATCAGCGGACTTTCTTTTCCAATGCAAACAAGGAATACAACTATCTCACAATTCCTAAGTAAGAGGAATTCTTTCTATTTGATGTTGGCTAAGACATCATGATAGAGAGTACTTTACATGTGAACATGCTAAAGAATCCTCCCTTCTACTATATTTATGTTTCAATAGTGTCTCAATCTCTAACATTATTAATCCTGTCTTAATTTATTCCTGGTTCAAACGAATTTCATTTCTCTTTTAACAGTTAAATGTTAATTTGCATGTAGCTAGGCTTTATCAGGCTTTTGAACCTTTGTAAATGAATGTGCTGTTTGGCCATAAAATTTTTTAAATTTCTGCATTGTCCAGGCTTCATTATTGAACGTCAGACATGACATTTGCTTATAAAAGATAGCCACAAGCAACTTTCTTATCTGTCTCTGAGTCATTTGTTTATATTCCAGGGTAAAGATCTTCCCCATCCTTCCATAGAGATGTGTTTACTTAGAGAATAAAGTCTGTTTCTCTCTGGCTAAAGACCAGCAGATGTGACAAGTTGGTCTATTTAACCTCCAAGTCTTATACTTTCATCATCTTCTGTGGTACAAGCTACACCATCAATTCAAGTACATTTGATGTATATCACATCATCCTATGGAAAACTGGGGCAAGGGGAACAAGTGAAGCTAAGATTATCTGTGAGTAATTAAAGTTCTTCTGATGGAGAGATATTATATTTCCTCTCAGAATAAATGAATAAATGTAGACATGGAAAAACTTAATCATCATGTTTTCATGAAGGCTTAAATTATGATGATTATTTCCCCCCATCAACTCATAAGAATTCAACAGTGTTCCAGAGACTTAAATACCTTTTTACTACTCTTATACTTGATTAACACTTTTTAAAAAATTAACTTCACATGTAACTTAGATGTATTTTCATTATGAAAGGAATATAATATACTAAGACTGGATCTTTAAAAACTCAAAACCACATTTTTGTTTAAACTTGTAACTCTGCCTAGCATGTGTTCTGTGCTATGTGTTATACTGAACATATAAACAAGCATCTCCTGCTTGCAACACTTTCCTATAAAACTCTAAAATGATATAAATCTTTCCGGCTACTTTAATATTTATATATACTTTTATTCAATCCTCTGCTTCTCTTGTATTATCTTCTTCAACATGTAATTTGTTTTTCAACAATTTCTCTATCATGTTAATGATGATCATATTTATATATACTGATGGATAATCTCACTTTGTCATGTGAAATTCAGCTACCATTTATATATGAATGAATGATCTCGTTCTTCCTAAACATCCTCTAAGCCACAAATGTCTTAAAACTTTCCATACAGTTCAGAGCATGTTTTGATTAAGATGCCTATGCTACAGATCATCCTTGTGACAAATATATGTTTCTGTTAAATACTGAATTATAGAGAGAATTTTTTCTTCTTTTCAGATGATGAAGTACAAGAAAAATAGAGGAACCTCTAGTAAACAACAGCAGAATTGAGGATGATTTCTGGTCAAGATGGTGTTTTGAGTTTTATATCTTGGCACGTCTTCTCTGATCATGAACATGTCATGATTACTATAGCTCCTTATTCTGTAGCAGAGGACTAGTTGACCTTGTGACAAGGTATAATTGGAAACAAAATGGCTGGGTTAATTTTCTACATTAGTCCATCTAATACCTCTGTATATCATCCTCTTTGGTCATTTACTCCATGCCTATTTTAGGGGTCACACAATCTGTGGATACTACATAGCTCGTGCAGTTTGAGGGCCCAGAAGTTTTTAGGAGGAACAAAGCGTTTTGCAGAATGGATGTGTGCTTTCTTTGGTAGTACAGACTTCTCAATAGCATAATTGGTTTTCAGTTTATCTGCTTCTCGCCTATTAATCATGGGGAGTGACAATGATTAGACATCAGTTTTAAGCATCTAAACTCTACCTATCTTACTCAATTTAATGAATCTACTTGGAATCTAAATGGAACTACTGGCTTTCCCTGGAAGCCTATAATCTTATTCCTGAATCTGTTAGCCATCTCTTAACCTTTTGTATGGTGCTACATAATTTTAATATACTGTTAGTGCTGCTCATACGGTGTTTCTTCTAACTAATTAATTGAGAGAATCATAAGCTGTTGGATTTTCAAACACTTTAAGACTGTAAATTATGGTGTTCTCATTTATCTTAGTTTTTAGACCTCAGGCAGACGTTGTCATTGTAAGAAGAGATGTATTCTCTTTCATGGTGGCTTGCTTTGCACACTAGTTATCTGTCATATAAATTCATCTCTTTGGGGAGCTTTGCTAAAACTATAAAGAAGCAAACAACACATATCAATATTCTGAATATTTTCTTTTATTATTCCCCATGCTGAAAAATTTGTTGGCTTCAATTTTTGGTATTATGAGTCAGTTCTATCAAATCTTTTACTTAGCCTAACAAGAATCATTAGCTCTCTAGCCTCTCATATTGAATTTTTGATATTTAACATTTAACTACTAAGCCAACACCAATTTTTTATATGTATATGTGTGTGTGCGTATCTGTTTTAGGTTTTGTTAAACATATCCCCTCATTTCCAGGTTAGTTAGGTCATTATACTCGGCAGCATGAAACCAATTCCCTAAGTACAGAATCTCAAGCAAGATAAAAGCTGACATAAATTACAATTGTAGTCAGTTCAGGCTTGGTATGGCAATACTCAGTCATTAAGGACTCATGATGCTTACAGCTTCCTACTAATTCATCTATAGGATACATCAAGATGGAGTTGTAGCTATCACATCCACATTCAAAGCAGCAGAATGAAAGAAAGGGCAGTAGAGTAGAGTCTTCGGGTATCATTAAAGGAAATATGCCAGAAAAGGCTTCCTTTGCTTACATCTCACTAGCCAGATTTTAAGGACATGGCCAGACCTAGCTTCCAGAGAGACTGGGAAATGATGTCTTTACCCTGAGTTGTCATATACCCAGGTAAAATTATATTGCTGAGGAAAAGGAAGAGAATGCATATTAGGAGACTGTTAATAGTCTCTGCTAAACCTAGAGAAGAGATCATTCCAAACTCATACAAATCCTTTTTAAAATAGAAAAGATGAAAACCTGCTCAAATTTCTCTTTTGGGCTAATAAAAATTTTTATAACCAAACCCAGATATTGACACTATAAGAAAATGAAACATAAACCAATCTAACCAAATGCAGTGCAAAAAAAAAAAAAAAAAAAAAAAAAAACCTGCTAAATAAAATACTAACACAAACAGATACACACACACACACACACACACACACACACCGATAATGTATTTATTTTTGTAATTCATATTGAAGATGGTTCAACAATTGAAAAGAGGAAATTCCTTAAAAGACCATTTTAATAGGTGAAAGGAGAAAAATATGCAATTATTTTAATAGATGGGCAAAACACTAAATACAATTTAAAGGATATTTAGTTAGTAAATCAATATCTATATATCATAGGTCAACTTTATATCATGAAATCACAATTTTAGGCACTACATATGGTAAACATAGAAGAGAATCTCCCTGATAACTTGGAGCTTAAATTATAGAAAAAAACTCAGGATAATTAGAATAAAATATAATTGCTTAATTTGCCAGATTATCAAAAAACATCTGGTAAGAGGTTAATCTCCAAAATATAAAGAACTCCTACAACTTGGTAGCATAAAACATTTAATAAGCTGATTAAAAAATGAACTAAGGACATAAATAGACATTTTTCCAAAGCAGACGTACAAATGCCCAAAAAGTATATAAAAAAATGCTCAAGGTGACTAATCATTAGGGAAATGCAAATGAAAACCACAATGAGATATCACCTTAAATTTGTCAGGATGGCTAACAACAACAACAACAACAACAACAACAACAACAACAGATTCCAAGTTTTGGCTAGAATGTGGAGAAACTAGAACCCCACAAATGCTACTGCTGGAATGTAAAATGGTGTGGCCACTATGAAAACCAGTATGGAGATTCCTTAAAAAATTAAAAACTTAACTAGCATATGCTCCAGCAATCCCACTTCTCATTACTCATCCAAAAGAATTAAAATCCAGTTGGGAGGGAGCCAAGATGGTGGAACAGCATGGAAGTTTTTGTGTGCCTCACCTCCACAAAATACGGCCAGACCAACACTAAACTATCCTGCACACATAGAAAACTGATCTGAGGATTAACACAACATCTGCACAACCTGAACCACAGAATTCAGCAGGTACGCAGCACGGAGAAGTGAATTTGGGGAGAGAAGCTGCAAAGGGCAGGGAGGTACTTTGGCGGGAAGAAAGAGGACAGAGATGGTGGGGAGAATATGGGAAAAGCACCCGTCCCCAAAAATAGCTGGAGAGAAAGTGGAAAATTGGAAACAGCTGCAGGGAATAAACTAAAAAAGGAGAAAGGAGAAAGGAGAAAGGAGAGGGGTTAAATTCCATTAAGACTGTAAACAGGGCAAGCACAGAGTCTGCAACTCTGCAGCTCGATATCTGGCTGTGATCTGGTGGGAAGGGTGAATCCCCAGGAGCAGAGTGGGGTCCAGGAGATTCTCAGGCCACATGGGGAGAAGCGGTTCTGCTGCTGGAAGGACATTTGGTACAGACTGTGAGGCCAACTGGTCCCAGGAGACCCCAAAGACCGGCCACAGCCACATTCACTGGCGCTGGAACAAGGTCTTTAAGGGTTAAGACTGGTGCCAGATGTGTGTGTGGTGATTTTCCATAATCCCTGAGATGCTGCTGCTACACTGTCTCACAAGCTTTTTCTGGGACGGGCTCACACCTGGCTGTAGTCTCTTGGCATCTGCAGCAGCATGGTCCTGTGAATGTTGCTGGGTCCGGCCAGCATTTGGCCATTGCTCAGTGAGACCCTCCACAGAGCAGAGGAACAGGTCAAAGCTGCAGTCCCTCAGAAGTAAGGGGCCAGGGAAAACATACACATCTGAGACAAAACTCAGGAGAGGTACTACCTGGGGCTTTGTCATGGACAGTGTAAAAGTGGGGAGTGGACGAAAGCTGAAAAGGGAGGACAGGTGCGTGATTGCTGATCGAGGAGAACAGAGTTCTGATACTAGAGACTGGGTAGCTAGGTGACACCATTTTCACCACTCCTGCGCATGTGCATATGCACCTACAAGCACTACAACAATCCACCCCAGTAAGCTAAGCAGTGCCAGCTAGTGGAGAACAGAGCCATTACACTAAGCCCTGCCCAACTGGGCCAACCTCGCTCTTCAAGAACAGAAGTCTAACCACCTGCTTAGTTTATGGACTATAAAGCACTTCATAGTCTGACTTCTAGGGGAAAACGAAGTAATTTCAGTCATATTACAGTCTGTTTGCAGGTCCCTCTATTCCCTTTTCTTTTTTTTTCTTTGTTTCTTCTGTTTTTCATTTCTTTTTCTTGAATACAGAAAGAGAAAAAATTCATTTTTAATTTCAATTTTTATTAAAAATATTTTTCTTTAATTTTTTACTATAGTTTTTACTTTTGTAATGTTTTCAAATTCTATTTTACTTCCATCATTTTATTTTAGACTACTTCAGTGTATTCACTTTTTCAAATTTTCAAACAATTTCTTGTTGTTTTTTCTATCTTTTTAATTTCTTTTATTGTTCTTGAATACAGAAAGAGAAAAAATTCATATTTATTTTTAATTTTTATTAAAAATATTTTTCTTTAATTTTTTTCTATATATTCTTTACTTTTGTGTAAATTTTCTCAAATTATATTTTACTTCCATCATTTCATTATAGCCTACTTCAGGGTATTCATTTTTTCAAACTTTCAAACAATTTCCTTTTTTTTCTTTCTTTTTTTCTCCCCTCTTTTTTCTCTCTTCTATGTAGCCCTTTCAACACCCAAACCAAAACACACCTAGGATCTAGCATCATTTATTCCATTTTTTTTTGTTTGTGTGTTTTTAATTTTTTTTAATTTTAATTGTTTCAATTTTATTTTTTTCAACCTCATTAATTCATTTACTCCCTTCAAAATGACAAAACAAAGGAATTCACCCCAAAAGAAAGAGCATGAAGAAACGACAGCCAGGGACTTAACCAACACAGATACAAGCAAGATGTCTGAACCAGAACTTAGAATCACGATAATAAGAATAATAGCTGGAGTCGAAAATAGATTAGAATCCCTTTCTGCAGAGATAAAAGAAGTAAAAACTAGTCAGGATGAAAAAAAAATGCTACAACTGGGCTGCAATCATTAATGGATGCCACAGTGGCAAAGATGGATGAGGGAGAAAGGAGAATTAATCATATAGAGGACAAACTTATGGAGAATTATGAAGCAGAAAAAAAGAGGGAGATTAAGGCAAAAGAGCACGATTTAAGATTTAGAGAAATCAGTGACTCATTAAAAAGGAACAACATCAGAATCATAGGGGTCCCAGAAGAGGAAGAGAGAGGAGAGAAATAGGGGTAGAGGGGTTATGTGAGCAAATCATAGCAGAAAACTTTCCTAACCGGGAAAAAGACACAGACATCAAAATCCAGGAAGCACAGAGGACTCCCATTAGACTCAACACAAGCAGACCACCAACAAGGCATATCATAGTCAAATTCACAAAATACCCAGGCAAAGAGAGAATCATGAAAACAGCAAGGGAAAAGAAGTCCCTAACCTACAAGGGAAGACAGATCAGGTTTATAGGAGACCTATCCACAAACTTGGCAGGCCAGAAAGGAGTGGCAGGATATATTCAGTGTGCTGAATCAGAAAAATATGCAGCCAAGAATTCTTTATCCAGCAAGGCTGTCATTCAAAATAGAAGGAGAGATAAATAGTTTCCCAGACAAAAATTAAAGGAATTTGTGACCACTAAATAAGCCCTGCAAGAAATTTTAAGGGGGACTCTCTAAGGGGAGAAAAAATGAAAATATAAATACATACATACATACATACATACATACCAAAAGCAACAAAGATTAGAAAGGACCAGAGAACACTACCAGAAACTCCAACTCTACAAGCAACAAAATGGCAATAAATTCAAATCTTTGAGTACTCACTATAAATGTCAATGGACTCAATGCTCCAATCAAAAGACATAGGGTAACAGAATGGAGAAGAAAACAAGATCCATCTATATGCTGTTTACAAGACACCCATTTTAGACCTAAAGACACCATCAGATTGAAAGTAAGGGGATGGAGAACCATCTATCATGCTAATGGCCAACAAAAGAAAGCTGGAGTAGCCATACTTATATCAGACAATCTATACTTTAAAATAAAGACTGTATCAAGAGATGAAGAAGGGCATTATATCATAATTAAGGGGTCTATCCACCAAGAAGACCTAACAATTGTAAACATTTATGTGCCAAATGTGGAGCACCCAAATATATAAATCTATTAATCATAAACATAAAGAAATTCATTGATAGTAATACCATAATAGTAGGAGACTTCAACACCCCACTCACAACAATGGACAGATCACCTAATCAAAAAATCAACAAGGAAACAATGGCTTTGAATGACACATTGGACCAGATTGGCTTAACAGATATATTCAGAACATTTCATCCTAAAGCAGAATATACATTCTTCTCCAGTGCACATGGAATGTTCTCCAGAATAGACTGCATACTGGGACACAAATCAGCCCTCAGCAATTACAAAAAGATGGAGATCATACCGTGCATATTTTCAGACCACAACTCTATGAAACTCAAAGTCAATCACAAGAAAAAATTTGGAAAGGTAACTAATACTTGGAGACTGAAGAACATCCTACTAAGGAATGAATGGGCTAACCAAGCAGTTAAAGAGGAAATTAAAAAGTATATGGAAGCCAATGAAAATGATAACACCACAACCCAAAACCTCTGGGATGCAGCAAAGGCAGTCATAAGAGGAAAGTATATAGCAATCCAGGCCTGCCTAAAGAAGTTTGAAAGATCTCAGATACACAACCTAACGTTACGACTTAAAGAGCTGGAAAAAGAGCCGCAAATAATACCTAAAACCAGCAGAAGATAAGAAATAATAAAGATTAGAGCAGAAATTAATGCTATTGAAACCAAGAAAATAGTAGAACAGATCAATGAAACCAGAAGCCGGTTCTTTGAAAGATATAACAAAACTGATAAACCACTAGCCAGTTTGATAAAAAAGTAAAAGGAAAGGACCCAAATAAATAAAATCAAGAATGAAAGAGGAGAGATCACAACCAACACAACAGAAATAAAAACAATAATAAGAGAATATTATGAGCAATTATATGCCAAAAATGGGCAATCTGGAAGAAATGGACGAATGCCTAGAAACATATACACCACCAAAACTGAAACAGGAAGAAAGAGAAAATTTGAACAGATCCTTAACCAGTAAGGAAATTGAATTAGTAATCAAAAATCTCCCAAAAAACAAGAATCCAGGGCCAGATGGCTTTCCAGGGGAATTCTACGAAAAATTTAAGGAAGAGTTAACACCTATTCTCTTGAAGCTGTTCCAAAAAATAGAAATGGAAGGAAAACTTCCAAACTCTTTCTATGAAGCCAGCATTACCTTGATTCCAAAACCAGACAGAGACCCCACTAAAAAGGAGAACTATAGACCAATTTCCCTGATGAACATGGATGCAAAAATCCTCAACAAGATATTAGCCAACCGGATCCAACAATACATTAAAACAGTTATTCACCACGACCAAGTGGGATTGATACCTGGGATGCAGGGCTGGTTCAACATCCACAAGATAATTAATGTGATTCATCACATCAATAAAAGAAAGGACAAGAACCATATGATCCTTTCAATGGATGGAGAGAAAGCATTTGATAAAGTACAACATCTTTTCTTGATAAAAACCCTCAAGAAAGTAGGGATAGAAGGATCATACCTCGAGATCATAAAAGCCATATATGAACAACCCAATGCTAATATCATCCTCAATGGGGAAAAACTGAGAACTTCCCCCTAAGGTCAGGAACAAGACAGGGATGTCCACTGTTGCCACTGTTATTCAACACAGTATTGGAAGTCTTAGCCTCTGCAATCAGAACACAAAGAAATAAAAGGCATCCAAATTGGCCAGGAGGAGGTGAAAGTTTCACTCTTCGCAGATGATATGATACTCTATAAGGAAAACCCAAAAGATTCCACCAAAAAACTGCTAGAACTGACTCATGAAGGGTATAAAATCAATGCACAGAAATTGGTTGCATTCCTATACACCAACAATGAAGCAACAGAAAGAGAAATCAAGGAATAAATCCCATTTACAGTTACACAAAAAACCATAAAATACTTAGGAATAAATCTAACTCAAGAGGTGAAAAATCTATACACTGAAAACTATAGAAAGTTTATCAAAGAAATTGAAGAAGACACAATGATATGGAAAAAGATTCCATGCTCCTGGGTAGGAAGAACAAATATTATTAAGATGTTGATACTACTCAAAGCAATCTACATACTCAATGCAATCCCTATCAAAATAACACCAACATTCTTCACAGAGCTAGAACAAATAACCCTAAAATTTGTATGGAACCAGAAAAGACCCCGAATAGCCAATGCAATCTTGAAAAAGAAAAGCAAAGCAGGAGGTATCACAATCCCGGACTTCAAGCTATACAACAAGACTGTAATCAAGACAGTATGGTACTGGCACAAGAACAGACACTCAGATCAATGGAACAGGACAGAGAACCCAGAAATGGACCCACAAATGTATGGCCAACAAATTTCTGACAAAGCAGGAAAGAACATCCCATGGAATAAAGGCAGTCTCTTCAGCAAGTGGTGCTGGGAAGACTGGACAGCGACATGCAGAGGAATGGACCTGGACCACTTTCTTACACCACACACAAAAATAAACTCAAAATGGATGAAAGACCTCAATGTAAGACAAGAAGACATCAAAATCCTTGAGGAAAAACCAGGCAAAAACCTCTTTGATCTTGGCCACAGCACTTCTTACTCAACACTCTCCGGAGGCAAGGGAAACAAAAGCAAAAATGAATTACTGGGACCTCATCAAAATAAAAACCTTCTGCACAGCAAAGGAAACAATCAGCAAAACTGAAAGGCAACCAACAGAATTGGAGAAGATATTTGCAAATGACATATCAGATAAAGAGTTAGTATCCAAAATCTATAAAGAGTCTATCAAGCTCAACACCCCAAAAACAAATAATCCAGTGAAGAAATGGGCCAAAGACATGAACAGACACTTCTCCAAAGAAGACATCCAGATGGCCAACTGACACATGAAAAAATGTTCAACTTCACCCATCATCAGGGAAATACAAATCAAAACCACAATGAGATACCACCTTACACCTGTCAGAATGGCTAACATCAACAACTCAGGCAACAACAGATATTGGTGAGGGTGCGGAGAAAGGATCTCTTTTGCATTTTTGGTGGCAATGCAAGCTGGTGCAGCCACTCTGGAAAACAGTATGGAGGTTCCTCAAAAAACTAAAAATAGAATTACCCTAGACCCAGCAATTGCACTACTAGGCATTTATCCAAGGGATACAGGTGTGCTGTTTCGAAGGGACACATGTACCCCTATGTTTATAGCAGCACTATCAACAATAGCCAAAGTATGGAAAGAGCCCAAATGTCCATCAATGGATGAATGGATAAAGAAGATGTGGTATATATATACAATGGAGTATTACTCGGCAATCAAAAAGAATGAAA